>NW_005843090.1:94512-101239 GCF_000455745.1 Alligator sinensis
TTTATTCACCAAGGCGCCCCCGGGGGTTACAAGAAATAGTGGCCACAAGCTAGCAGAGAGCAGATTTAGATTGGACATTAGGAAGAACTTCTTCACAGTTCGAGTGGCCAAGGTCTGGAACGGGCTCCCAAGGGAGGTGGTGCTCTCCCCTACCCTGGGGGTCTTCAAGAGGAGGTTAGATGAGTATCTAGCTGGGGTCATCTAGACACAGCACTCTGTCCTGCTTATGCAGGGGGTCGGACTCGATGATCTATTGAGGTCCCTTCCGACCCTAACATCTATGAAAAAGACAGGCAGCAGGACCCCAGGGTCCAGAGTGGACAGGTGCTAGAGAAGGGGCATCTCCCCTGAGAGAAGCCCTCACGACCCAACACCAAAGGGCAGTGCCCAGGCTCAGCTTAACATGCCTGGGGCTCCAGAAAGGAGATCCCGGGACATGGCCAGCAGATGTGCTCCATCACCCCAACGTGCAAGGATGTTGGGGAAGGGGTGTTTTAAGCACAGATCTCAAACACTGGAAAGGAGACTGGGAATGCACTGCCTCAGCCTAAGATGAGAAACTCTGTGGGTTCAATTTCGGATGGAACGGGGAGTTCGCTGCAGCCAATCCAAGCTGCAAGGGGGCAGTGAGAGGGAGTGCAGCAGAAGGCAGCACATGTGATGGACTCTGGCCACAACGTGGGGGTTCGTTCCACTAGCCTCCTGCAAGAAACACCCTTGGAGCCCTAGTAACTGCACAGGCCCAATACCTAGGTCTGGCATCTCATGGGAGTAGCAGGGAATCTCTCAAGGATTCAGATGTTCATCTTTTAAATCATAGGATCCCAGAGCTGCAGGGCTGGCAGGGAGCTGCGGGGTCACATCCAGTCATGAGAAAGAATCAGCCCTGCCCAAACCAGCCAAGACAAACCCAGGGTGTGACCTCAGAGCCACACGACAGTCACCCCTGACACAGCCCCAAGCATCACCCCCGCCCCTGCCCCCGGGATGCAGGGGGCCACAGCTGCCAACATCCTGCTGCTGCCAGATGACAGGACAAGGAGCAATGGGTTTAATTTGCAGCAAGGAAGGTTTAGGTTGAACATTAGGAAAAAAAACAAACCTCTCTCACGAGGAGGGTGGTGAAGCACTGGAACAGGTTACCCAGAGAGGTGGTGGACTCTCCGTCCTTGGAGGTGTTTAAGGCCTGTCTTGACAAAGCCTTGGCTGAGATGATGTAGCTGGGGCCGGTCCAACTCCATACTCAAAGCAGGACTAGATGTGACCTCCTGAGGTCCTGTCCAACCCTCGTTTTCTATGATTTTATGTCGCTCTCCTATTTCACAGCCCTGCAGACTGTTTTTAGCTCTAGCCAAAAACCTTACCGCGAGTGGTCATATTCACCTGAGTGTAGAAATGACTGACAGTGGAGTACAGGAGGCACTGTCTAGACACTCAAGAAGGCTAGGTTTTGTTTTCTGAATCTGAATAAAAGACAGACATTTAACTGTAGTGACTACAGGACTACTGAAATATCATCTTCAGATTCTTTTTGCCCACCTTCTTGTTTTTTAAACTTTATATATAAACTAATAAATTATTGGAAGGTGTACCAGTTTGCATGTTTTTGCTTTGATCTCACACTGAATAATACTGCTCTGATCTTACACTGAACACCCCTGTGGCATATGAGGAAAGCATCCAGTTTCTGTTTCACTGGAAAAAAATGTTCTATGTGAGGTATCTGCATCCCCCTTTTCAAAACCCTAGATCCACCCATGCCCAGATCCATCAGGAACTGTCTGCAGCACAAACCCAGACCCTGGCAGGGCTTGCAGCTCACACTCCAGGTCAGCGGAGACGGCACAGGGGGAGGGAGCAGCCTGGAGAGACACCGCGGCATGGGACACACGCGCTACTCTCGGTCAGTGTGCCAGGCGGACAGCAGCAGCTTACCTGCTTGCGCAGACGGTTCCCCTTCAGCGCATAGCCCTTGACGTACGATTTCTTCTTCAGGTTCAGGCGCACGAAGTTGCCGCCCTTCCTTGTGGGTGGCCTGGAAAGTGAGCGTGTTGTGAGGAGAGGCCGCGTGCACGGGACTGACTGTATGATTCTATGACTGTACTGGCTACACCCAGGACAGGCCTCACTTCACTGCCCCCAGGACAGGGAAATGCCAGCAGCAAAGCAGGTACTCAACCCTGCCTGCAGCCAGGGTCAGCTCACAGTCTGCTGGTGACATTTGGCATCACACCCCTTCGCAGGCAGAAGCAAAGTGGCAGGGACCAGTAATTCACTGAGGGATCCTCAGGACCTCAAGCAACAGCTGCCCCGGTTTGCAGAAGAGCCAGCTGGGGAATGGGGGAGAAGCAATTACCCCTGCATGCTACCTTCCCTGCACCACCAGGCCCCCGTTAAGCGAACACACAGAGCGCTCCATGCAAGCTGCTGTGAGCGGGGCTTGGAGGATGGAAGGGGACAGGGCAGCGCTGATCTCAGCCTGCTGGCTCCAGCACATCCTGGGGGAAGTATCAAGGGCAGGGGGATTTGGCGTCGTTCATGGCTACCGTGGGAGAACGGTGCAAAGGCAGAGGATGTTGGATGCTGAGGGTGGCTCTAGGCTCCACTGCAGGACCCCGTGGGCTGTGCCCAGGCCACCCTGCTGCAGACAGGAGGGCGAGGGGCGGGGTGGTGGGGGGGGCTGCACAACCCACCTGCTGCCACGGCCTCTGGTGCTGGTTCGGTGAATGCCCTCCCCTTCGATCTCCCCCAGCAGGTTCTCAGTGGGCACCGCGTTGTCTCGACCCTGCTCTGCTCCAGCATCCACAGGCTGTCCGTCCTCGTCGGTGCTCAGCTCCGGCCTGCGGCTGGAGCCCCGCACTCTCCTCCTCACTGGGACAGGGTCATCCCCGGCTGCCACCTTGGCCCGCTTGCGCTTTGGGGCTGCAGCTTTGCCATCAGGGCTCACTGCATCCTGCGGCCTCTTCCTGCTGGTAGCTCTGACCTTCCGGGCCCGACTGGGCACGTCCTGTGGAGAAGGGGCTCTTTCCCCCTCTGCCAGGTCGGTGCCAGCCTCCTCCTTGTCTACTCCCTGCCCAGCACCTGATTCACTGCTCTGCTCCTTTTCAGAGGCAGCAGGGCCAGAGCCCACCTTGCTACTCCCCTGGGGGTCATGTGTGGTCTGCTCATCCTCTGTGCCTGCCCTGCAGCCGTCTTCCCTGCTGTGATCCATGCCAGACCCCCGGCTGCTCCTGATGTCTTGGGAAGGCTCATGCAGTTCCTGATACTTTCTACCCCCCTGCGAGAAGCCTCCAAGAGGTGGGATGTTCTCATTGTCCGGGGGCTGGCTGCTAGCCCCAGGGGCTCGGTGCGGGAAAGGGCTGTGCTGAGGCTGATCTCTGTTTTCGCCCCCAAGGCTGTGAGCACTGTCCTCTTTCAGCCTCTCCTGGATGCCCTGACACCGATCGAGCCAGCCGGGGTCCAGGGAGCCCAGTCGCTGGGCCACGGTCTGCTTCAGCTGCTGGAATTTGTTCACTTGGGAGCTCGGATTCAGCCCTGCGGAGAGGATGGCAGGGGCCAGCCGCGAGAGTGTTGGCGGGAGCAGGAGGGCTTCTGGCTCAACAGGCTCAGAGCTGCTGACACAGTCCCCGCTGCTCTCTGACACAGGTGTCCCAGTGGGCTGCGGGGAGGCCCCTGCAATGCTGACCCCCACGCTCTTCTCCGACCGGGGCACAGCCGGCTTCTGCCAGGGCGTCCAGGGCTTCCGCAAGGTCACAGGGTGCTCCTGGGGCCAGGAAGACATGGTGGTGAGTACTGGCCCTCACCCACCTGGGCACTGCTCTCCCTGCCCCACTCTGGCACATGCAGCCTCCTCTGCCCCAAATGCAAGTGCCTCTTCTCAGGGCAGCTTCCCCTGCACCCAGAATTCAAGAAGCTGCTCCTTGCTGGCTATCAGCACTGCCAGCCAGCCAACCCGCCCCCTGGCACAAAGGCCAACCCCATCCAACACCCTGACACACTGTCAGCCTGCACAGGAGCCACGGTGGGGAAAGGAGCTGTTCACCCTTTGAAAGCCGCAGCCGGACGACAGCCACGCTGGCAGCTCTGGGCAGCACTGCTTTAGTGCACCCGTGGCTCTCAGAGGGGCTGTTTGCTGTGGCAGCTCAGCTCTCAGTAGCTGCTCCCGGCAAGAGCAGAGTGTTTTTCCACAGTTGCCTGCCTCCAGGAACAATCAGCACCACCCAGCCACACTTCAAGCACCTGGCACGGGTGCAAGTCCTGGCAGAACCCAGCCATGGTGAATGAAGCACCCAGGGAGGGATCCTTTCTATGGGCACCAAGATGCAGCCACCCCTGAAGGGGAACACGGCCCTGTTTTAAGGCCACAGCTGGCATGCAATGCTTCCTCATCATGACCCATGACACCCCTGCCTCAGCAACCTGACAGCAGCTCACTTTAGCCACTTCTGCTTTCAGGGCCACTAACAGCCTACCTAAACCCCTTCAGAGCCTGCTAGAGCAGTCCCAGCTCTGTGACCCATCACCTCTTCCCCAGACCCATAGCGGCGCAGCCCCCAGACCTTCAGGGCTGCTCCCAGGTTGGATTTGAGCTTCATCCCGAAGTACTGTGCTGATGCCTGCAGCGTGTTGCGGTCCTGGCGGCTCAGCGTGGGGGCCGTGCGGGCTCGGTTGAGGTGGGCGCCCCAGCAGCCTGAGGAGGGGGGCTAGAACAAAGAGAGAGCGGTTAGTCCCTAGCGCCTCTTCCAGTCCAAGTCAGGGTAATGTGGACGCGGGCCCAGTCACATCCAGAAATGATAGGGCTGAAGGACCAGAGGGCACCTGCACAAGGACATGTCAAATCCCAATAGCCATCAGGTCTTCCCAGTAGGCAACGCAGCCCCATCTGCTCACAGATGGAGACTGACCCATGGCCAGAGGCTGGAGTCAGCCAAGCCGAGCATCCCTGGGTTACCTGCTCCACAGCAGAGGCCTCCTTTGCTGCTGGCGGGCAACCTGCATTGGGTTCGAGGCCTGGCTGCTTTCTGGCTTGCTTTAGGGCTCTGTACTCCCTGTACAACGCTGTGGGAAAACACATTGGTTACAGCTGGGCTTCCAGAGGTAGCTGGGATAGGTACCAGTCTCCAGAAAACCCAGGTAGGGATCTCAGCAGAGAACGGCTATATTCACCGACAACCCGTCCCTCTGAGTCGAACCACTTCTGATCCTGCAGTAACAGCAGGTCATCAAGAGAATCCTCCTAGTTATGCCCCCTACCTGGGATCTCCTGAGCGTATGTATATTAACAACCTTTTACCGCAGCAGGATGGCCTTTCCCCGCGGCAGGTTCAGGTTCAATGTCTCGTGCTGTGTCAGGTAGTTTTACTAAGAGGTTAGGTTATGGATCTGCCTGAGATGGTTTGGACAGAGCTGACCTTGACTAGATGCGACCTTTGCAGGTTCTTTCCAGTCCCACTTCTCTATGACTTCATTATTCATCCATTATTTAATGACTGGAGATGCAGCTCAGAGCAGATGCGGAAATCAATGCAAAACCCTTAACGATAATAGTTAAAGCTTCAAATTCTGAAGCCGTGCCTTTGTTTAACCTGACCCATGACAAATGCTCCTAGGCCAGCAGTTCTCAACCTTTCCAGACTCATGGGTGTCTCAGGAAATGCCAACTCTTAGCTTGCACTTTTTTTTTTTTTTGACTCCAGAAAAATAACACAGCAGTTTCTCTATTGCAACGAACACAGGAAGACCCCAGTTATGGACACGGGAGTGAGGGGCATGGCCTCCGAATCAGAATCTGGATCTTAAATGCTAGAGGCTGCAACGGAGAAAGGAACAGGGGAAAACCCTGGGCATTTCCAGGTTGCTCTCCCTTTCGGCTTTTGCTCTCTGCCACTGTGTGACACAGGAGACTGACTGGGCAGGATGGAGCCCAAGACATTGCAGCTCTTACATCGTATTTGAAATCTCTGGGCTCATCTTGTGACTCCTGTTTGCATGCCTAACATTGTTAACACTGTGGCACCCTCTCTGAGGAGATCTCAAGGCACCTAAGGCACTTGGTTGAGAATCACTGCCCTAGAAGTTCAGTGGACAACCTGTGTGCAGCGTCTGAGGTCTTAAGGATTTAGTCTGCCAGCAGGAAGCCATTTCCCTGCTCACACGTGCCCTGAATACACATCATCCACATGCCTTAAGGGCTCTGTCCTGCAAGGTGCCCTCAACTCCCACACGCTTCAAGGGCAGGGGCAGTGAAAGCCAGCTGGCAAAGATGTGGGTGATGGGAGCCCAGCCCCTTCCACAACAGGGTCCTTACCCCACCCCGTCCCACCGTGCCCCAAGAGGATTCACATCGGTTCCCCCTGGCCTGCGAGCAAGCTCCCACCCTTTCTGCACATGCCACATGCTTGGTTTGGAGCTTGTCCCCGCACCTTAATGGTCTGGGATGGGGAAGTCCCCAAGCCACGAGCCTTCCCCATTCCCAAACCCTCCCCAGCAAGGAGACAGATGAGCAAAGGCTGAACCAGCTCGAGCAGCAGATGAAAACCTATCGCCTTCTCTCCCCTTTCCAGATGCCCATAGTCTAAACGACTGTTTTGACCTTGTCAACACAGAGCAATGCACCACCCACCCGAAGATCCCAGAGCCTTGGGCATAAATTAACATGAGATTTCCTCTGCACGACATGGCAAGTGGCCCTACAGGCAGACCCCATTAGTGACCCCCTCCCCCCCCC
>NW_005843090.1:101270-106476 GCF_000455745.1 Alligator sinensis
TCAGGGCAGGGGTAGCTGGAAGTGCAAAACTCACACTTACCCTTGGTCTCTGCTGGAGCCATTTCAATGTCCTCCTGCAACAGAAACAGAGAGACGTGAGGTCCAGGCAGAAGGGCATAGGCAGCAAGCTGCACCCTGTGCTGGAGGGTCTTTCCTATGCACTCAGGCTCAGTCCCATGCGGCACTGGGGCAGGAAGGGATTTCCCCCCTGCTCAGACTGGTCCGGACTGGGGGGTTTTGCCTTCCTCTGCACAGCCTTGGCCTGGGCTCTCTGCAGCACCCATGACCCCCCTGGCGGCAGCAGGACATTGGCGGCCGTGGCCCCCCTGTATGCCAGGGCAGGGGCGATGCCTGGGGCTGTGTTGGGGCGACTGTGTTGTGCGGCTCCGAGGTCGGACACAGGGTTTGTCAGGGGGGTTTGGGTGGGGCTGATTCTGCCTCAAGCAGGGGCTGGGACTGGATGCGACCCCACAGCTCTCTGCCAGCCCCACTTCTGTGCTTTCTACATGCCCCAAGAGCCTTTCCACCCCACTGTGCCCAACTGCACTAAACCTGCTCCTCCCAGGGCAAGCTCTTTGCAATTAGGACTCACTCCAGCACGCACAGCCTAGGACAAAGCACCAAGCGTATTTCGACAGGTCATGATCCACCAATGCTAGCCTATTTAGTGCCTCACTCGGGGTCAGAGGTGCAGCAAGGGGCAGGACTTCAGGGGAAGTCACATTAGGGGCTCTCACCACACACAGCAGAGGGGGAAGCAGGGCACAGAATGACCCATAGCTTTGCTCTAGACCAGGTGTCAGGGAAGCAAGGGAGAGCAACATGGACACAACTCCGGTTGCCCCATGGTCTAGATCTGGCTTGCAAGGACCCCTGCAGCCCGGATCCAATTCAGGGCACAGGGCGAGTTTGACACCCTCAGTTTAGATCACAGATCGAGTCCATACAGGAGCAGAGATGAGCTTCGAGCTCTGCCATTCCCGGTCCCCAGCCCCTGACTGCTGGGCAGCGGAGCTTCGGGGCCTCTCTCATTGGATGCAGTTCTACTTTCTCAGCCTTTTTAGTTTGGAAGGAAAATGGGACAGGCCAATTCAATGCCGCTTTTAATTAAGAGAGAGGACCCGACATAGATAGCAAACGAAAGTCCCGGCAGACGGATGCCCTTCAAGTCCCCAATGGGCACCAGGAAGGTTAACAAAGCTGCTTGGATGCCGCAAGTGAAGCGTGGGCAAAAAAGTGTCAAGTGCCGAGATGCACACGCCGTGCCTCCTAGCATCACGTGTCTGAACTGCACTGTCTGTCCTGGGTATGCCCGAGGGCCCCCGAGACAGAGCACAATGATGGCACTGAGCAAACCCTGCTAACAGTCACGGGAGCGGGGCCAAGCCCAGCCACTCAGTCCTCTGCTTTGTTCAGGCCAGTCATTAAATGAGAACTGCTCACAGGTCCCCCAGCAGCCAGCACACGGTAACAAAGAGGTTTCTATCCGGGCCAGCTCACCCGCCCCGCCACCTCTCCCCGAGACACGTCCTTCGAGGCCTTCCCCATGCAGGAACAGCCCCACGTGCACAGACCGTCCAGGGGCAACTTTCTTCAAGCCGCTCACTGCCAAGCCTGGTTTCTTCCCCCTCCAGCCAGTCCGTGTCATCTCCAGCTCCCCACAAAGCCTTGGCAGCTTGTCAGGACAGAGTCTGCTGCCCCCGTTCCCTCCCAGCCCGCAGAGCGGATCAGCCTCACTTGCTACAAATCCTCCACAGCGTTTCTCAGCAGCGAGACACAGGACTGACCAGCTCACGGGTCACAGGAGCTGTCGGGGTGAGTCGGAGCCACGATACCGCAGGCACGAGGAGAGCTGCAGCCAGCAGCCTATGGGCCCAGACCGACAGCCACGGCACAGCGCACAGAGCAAGCTCCTAGCACAGCGCCACTGAGGATGGGTTTTATACAGCGTCATGCAGGCAGCTGAAACCAGGGGACAAGTTAGAGCCACTTGTGGCCTGGGAACCGTGGTTGAAAGAAATTCCCAAAGCGGTGAAAACCTGCAGCAATGGTGGAGTCTTAATTGAGGGGGACGTCGTTCGCCACGTCAGGCCGAAGTCAGTAGAAGGCGGGGAGCTTCACACCTTACAGACCAGCATTTCTCAACCTGTGCGTCAGGACTCAACGTGGGTCACGCGAATGTATGAAAGGGTCACAAACAAAATTGAAAAATGGATCACATCTTGCACGCATTTTTGGAAATAAAACAGATGTTGCTTGTGCCTCGCCACATGCTAATGTTGTGCGTGCTAATAAACAGGGATCCGGGTTTTCCGTTTGCTGTAGAAAAACGTTGATTTTCTCCTTTAAAGAGCCGCAGCCTGGCGCGTGAGCAGCAGGAAGTGGCAAGGGCAGCGCAGCCGCCTCCATCCATTACTCCTTGCGCTGCTGGCGGCACAGCTGGTGTGGGGGTCCCAGGGGCAACAAGTCTCGCTGCCCTGCGCCGGGTCCTGCACACTGGGCCATGGAGGCAGCTCCTGCCCGTGCCAGCGCGGCCAAGCTGCAGCCCCGTGCCCACTATGGGTGTGTGAATCTGGGGGGAGGGGGCAAAAACATGCTCCCCCCACGCTCTGCACCCCCCACCTCACACCCCCAACCCAGACACTGGGGGCTGGGGGATGTTTTCTACTTAAACTATTTACTGGGCCAGGACTGGCCATCACTGTTTACAAGTGGGTCCTGGCACAAAAAAGGTTGAGAACTGCTGTTATAGACTAACCAGAGGAGATCTATATGCAGCTACATAGTGCAAGCTTTCACGATGTGAGGTTCACATCAACTGTACCTGGTGAACTGAGCCTCAGCTTACAAAAGCTTGTACTATTTCTATAAGGTATACTTATAAGATATCTTACAGAAGTATACACACACACACACAAAATACTTTCTCACACACACACACGCGCACACACACAGAGTCGGAGAGAAGCCAGGCTGGGAGAGATCTCCAGAGGTCACATCCAGTCCAACCCCTGCCTGAGGTAAGATCAGCCCTGTCCAAACCAGCCCAAACACATCCATCACGTAAACTCTTGGTAAAACTACTGTCACCCCTGACACGACACCAGACATCTCACCCAAACCTGCCACAAGGAAAGCCCAAGAGGTCAGAATGCTTTAAACACCCTGGATTTGAGATCTCTGGTTTTATCATATGAATCCTGTTTGCACACCTAACAGTACTACCAGCACACTGCACCCTTGAAAGGCTCTGCAGGCACCCCAGGGTGCTGCAGCACCACGGTTGAGAATCGCTGGGATAAAACAATCAAAGGCACCGATACAGACCGGGGCCTCGGCAGGCCACAGGACTACAGAAAGCAGCGTGGGGTGGGGCTAGCACAGACTGCAAGCCGAATACAAGGCACCAGCGTGGTATTGCTGCCCAACACACTATGGCAGACGGGGCTGCACGAACAGGAGCATCTCAGGGAAGTCACAAGAAGTTTCTTCTGCTCTACTCAGCACTTGTCAGGCCTCGCCTCACTGGCCCGCATCCAAATGCGGGGTCTGGCACCTCAAAGGAAGACGTGGACAACTTGGTCCGAATCCAGTGCAGAGTAATAAAATGAAGAGAGGTCTACGAAACGGGACTTGGAAGGAAAGACTGAAAGAAATGGGGATACTCTGGAAAAGAGAAGACAGAGGATGAATTGAAAACATGTCTCCTAACACAGGATCTTGGAGAAGTTGCACTGGTATCTGTATACGTACAGAGGAGGGAGATCAATTGTTGTCTCTGCTCACAGGGAACAAGGCAAGAAGCTTGGGGGCTGGACTCGATGATCTTCCGAGGTCCCTTCCAGCCCTAATGTCTACGAAATCTATTAGCAACGAGCGTGAGTTGCAAGAAGAGATTTTGGTTGGAGACCGGGAACGACTTGGAGGGGTTCAGTGCTGGAAAAGATGGTGGGAGTCTCCAGCACCGGGGGTTTGAAGTGCAGGTTGGACAGACGCTCGTCTGGGTGGTTTAAATCGGGGATGATCCTGCCTGGGCGAGCCATGACCTCCCCGGGCCCTGCCAGCCCGGCTCGTCTATGATCCCGTGCAAGATGCAACTGGGGCTGAGGTTTGTCCTGCTTCTTCTCAGCCACAGGCTGGGCCTTGTAGGTCGGTTTCTTTGAAAAGATGCATCTCATTTCTGTGGGTGCAGGAGAGAAGAGCGATGGCACTCTCAGGAAGATCAAACCTGTTTGTGACCCACGTGCGGAGGAGACAAGTGTCCTTTGGGATCTGCACTGGACCACGACACCACACGACACGACACGAACTCCCTTAGCAGGTGGTGAGCAGAGCAGGGAGGGCGAGAGCAGTGTTTCCAAAGGGGCTTCTCCTCTCCAGCGCGCCAGGCTGGTGTTCGACCCCCCCAAGCCATCGACAGAGGAACCGAGACGCTAGCCACCCGATCCCTCCAGCTCGCACACACACCACACACACACACATGCCTAGCGCGGTGCCGCGTTTCTCCTCTGCTGACACAGGGCTGCTCCTAGCACGTGCTATACACATAGACTTTTTGCCTAATACTTTTAATCTTATGCATTTTCACGTCTCAGCCTCTTGAAGGCTCAGATCAAGCGCTGTATTGCTCTGTAGGCTTGACATAAGTCCTCGACAGTTGTACGCTGCATGTGGAAGAGAACAGGCGAGAGTGCGCCCGTGGAAAAGGAAAACATCAACTGGCGACTGGCTGAAGAACGTAGACGGATAAAAGACCGAAACAAGAAGAACCCGCCTCAAAACAGCGAGAGAACAACGGCGCTCGACCTTTAAGGAGGAACACAGCGATAACCCAGCAAAAGCCCAGAGGACTTAAAAGCTATAAAAGATGGGGCAAGACGTCTCGATTTTGGGTTTTGTTCCGCAGGGAGCACGGGTTCGTCTGACGAGACGGGAGCCCGGCTCCTACTCGTGATCAACTTGGCTGGCCACTACGCTCATCCGAGCACTGATGAGAGTGGTAATGTAAACCGGCGCAGGACAGAAATATAGCGTGTGTGCGTGTCTCGCTTGTGATTTGAGCGACTGGCGACTTGTGTCGCACACGCACGGACGGACGAACTAGGCGACATCCCCGCAGCCCTTTGCCAACGCCAAGGCCCGCGCCCTGCGAGCGGAGCCGGGTCTCCTCTCCGGGCCCGCCGCGTCCAGCGGGGACCAACCCCGC
>NW_005843090.1:106837-107530 GCF_000455745.1 Alligator sinensis
GGGCTCCCGCCTCCCCGCCGGGCAGCGTCCCGCGTCACCGCGCCCACCCGGAAGTGCCGCGCGGGGCGGCGGAGCGCGGTGAGGCCTAGGCGTCCCCCGGGTGTCGGTCGCCCCGCACCCCAAACCTGAAGGGAGCCTTAAACTTAAAGGGAGGGGCGCGACCCCCCGCCCCGGGATACGCCAACGTCCTGCTGTTGGGGCGGGTCATGGGAACCCCCCCAGTACGACCAGTCTGAGCAGGGACGCTGCGGGGTCGGTGGCGTGCGGACAGCGGTGCCTCACCCGCACTCCCCTTCTCTCGCAGCGCCGGCCATGCACTCCCTGGTGTTCCTCTGCGCCCAGAAGCTGGCGTCCCACCACGCCACGGCCCGCGGCGCCCTGGAGGTGCTCCCCACGGAGCTCTACCCCGTGCTCTTCAAGGCGGCCTTCCTGGACAAGCGCACGCTGGTGCTGCAGGACCTGGTGCAGACCTGGCCCTTCCCGGTGCTCAGCTTCCAGCGCCTGCTGCGCCGCTGCCAGCACTGCGACCGCGCCCCGCTGCAGGAGAAGCCCAGCAAGCTGTGCGTGCAGACCGTCATCCTGGGCGTCGTGGCCTACCTCAGCGCCGCGCTGGAGGGCCCGAGCCACGGCTCCGGGTACGTGGGGGCGCGGCAGGGCCCGGGCGGATCCCAAGGGCTGCGACGGGGCCACTCG
>NW_005843090.1:107561-109689 GCF_000455745.1 Alligator sinensis
CAGAGTGGCCTCGTCCGGCCGCGGGGCCTGGGTGCGTCAGCCAGTCCAGGCCCCTTGTCCTCTCCGCAGGGTGTGGGGGAGTCCCACCTCGAAATGCCGCCTGCCTCCGTGGGGGCGACACGTGCCAACCCGCCCCAGCTCCCAGAGCCGCGCTGTTCCTGCCGCCCGTCGGGTTTGCTCCGCAGCGCCCCGGAGCCGGGCCTGTCCGACCGGGAGCTAGGGAGGTTCGGGGAGTAGGGGGTGGCACCGTGCAGCCGGGCACGGGAAGGTCCTACGAGCGTTTTATCCTGCTGAGGAGGAAAGCGAGATGGAGCCGGGGCCCGTGTCTCGGGTCACGAGGCGCTGGGCTGGATGTCGCCCTCTGGGTGATACGGGCATCGCGACCCCAACAGGAAGGGCGAGAAGAGACCTGGAGCGAGGGTGGGTCTCCAGGAGCCACCGAGACCCTTGTGGCTTTCCCTGCTGCAGACCGCGCGCTCCGTCTGGGCACCCTCCAGCAGGGCCGGGGGGAATGACTAGATCAGGGACAGCAAATGGCACCACAGGGGCTTCCAGATCTGGCGGCAGCAGGTGGGGGAACGCCAGCGCCACTCGCTGCCCTGCCAGACCGCCGCTGAGAACTGGGAACATGGTGGGGAAGGGGAGGGCGGCGTTCACCCCTGGGTGCTGGCGCAGCAGCTCTGGGACCCTCAGCGAGACCCCTGCGTGCCAGATCCCCAGGGGTGTCTGGCCAGAGAGAAGCCCCATGGGCCAACGCCCCACCTCGGCAGGCCACGTCCAGCCCCCCTGAACCTCTCGATCTTCCATCACTCACGTCTCTGCTTGCTCTCGTCTCCCCCAGCCGGCGGCACTGCCTGCGGGTGCTGGACATGACGGGCCTGCAGGACGACGGCGCCGACCAGGGCTCCGAGAGCATGAGCCTGTGGTCGCGGACGGTGACGCTAGCCAAGGCTTGCATTGACGTGTCCAAGCAGCAGAGCAAGTGCACCCAGCGCACCTCCAAGCGGAGGAAGGGCCACTACAGCAGCCTGGCAGCGCTGCCCCCGCCACGCCTCGTCTCCGTGGAAGTCCGCGTGGACCTCTTCGTCAACAGCACCTCGTACGGGGTCCTCAAGGACGCCTTGCAGGCCAACGCCCACAGCGCCCTGCGGCTTCAGTGCCGGGACTTCCGGGCCGAGGAGGAGTCCATCGCCAGCACCGTGGGGCTCCTGGAGTTCCTGGACCCGGCCGGCGTCAGACAGGTGGACCTGCGCTTCAACAACCTGGGGCTGTCGGGGCTGCGCGTGGTGCTGCCTCACATGGCCAAGTTCACCAACCTGGTGAGCCTCAAGCTGCCCTACAGCAACATCGATGTGCGGCGGCTCTCGGCCGGCATGGAGGGCAGCCTCCACTACTTCGCCACCCAGCTCGGCCGCCTCTCTTGCCTCAAGGAGCTCAACCTGGGCTCCTCCCGCCTCTCGGGGAGGCTGAGACAGCTGCTGGGGTAAGTCGCTGGCCAGGCGGAGGGGGCCGCGTGCTGTCACACATGGCAGCCTCAGGGCATACCGGGACCCACAGCCTCTTTGCACCCGAAAGCTTGGCCAGGTCCCGGCAGGGCTGTGCTGTTCTCCTGGCCACAGCCAGAATGTTCCTCACCTCAATCAGGTGCTTAAACATGGGTCCTTGCTTGGCCCCTGAGCTGTTTGTAGGTGGTTTTGCCTAATGGTCAGGCCCCTGGGTGGGATGGCTGGGGTCCAGGGGCTGGGCCAGCGTTCAGGAGCCAAATGACCATGTCTGGAGGGGAAGTCGGGGTTGGAGTCTGCAGCTGAGTGGAGTGGGATCGGAGGCCAGGTTTCCTCCGCTGTAGGGAGTGGAGTCATGCTCTCAGGATCAGGGAAGTGGATGCACAGGGGACCCCTGAGCTGAAATCCAGGAGCAAGCAGGGATCAGGAGACTTGTCACAGCAGGCTGGGGCAGGGCTGATGGGGTAAGTGGCGAGCCTGAGCTCCCAGCAGCTGCTGACAGAACTGCTGCAGGGCTTGTCACCTAGAGACCAGGGCAGCTGTGGCAGCTAGGCACTTAGCCCCAGGTGGGCTGGGGTCTCCGACACATGGGTTGTCCTGCCTGGTTGGCCTTGTACCCTGCAGTC
>NW_005843090.1:109706-117139 GCF_000455745.1 Alligator sinensis
ACAGCTGCTGTCTCTCTCCTCTGTTTGCAGCGACCTGCAGGGCCCCTTGGAAAGCCTTGAGCTGGCCTTCTGCTACCTTCTGCCCAGCGACTTGGCTTACCTGTCGCAGAGCCTCCACACACCCGCCCTCAAGAAGCTGGACCTCAGCGGCAACAACCTGTCGGACACGCTGCTGCAGCCCTTCCAGCGCCTGCTGCGGGAGGCGGCGGGCTCCTTGCTGCACCTGGACATCATGGAGTGCCGCCTGGCGGACACCCACCTGGAGGCGCTGCTGCCCATCCTGTGCTGCTGTGCCCGGCTCCGCTACCTGGGCGTGTTTGGCAACCCACTGTCCACGCGCGGACTCAAGACCTTGCTGCTCCGCACAGCGGGACTCTCGGACCTGCGGCTCGTTATCTACCCCTACCCTGTGGACTGTTACGGCGAGGACCTGCCTTGGCCGCCATCCTCCTCCAGCCTGCTCAACGGCTCGGTGGACGAGGAGAAGTTCTCGCGGGTGAGCGCTGAGCTGCAGCAGATGCTGCTGAGCACAGACAGGGACGATGCCATCTGGACCACGAACCTCTGCCGCCACAACACCCTGGACTACTTCAGCCTGTAGCACCTTGTGGCAGAGGGGCCGTGGTGTGATGGCCCCCATGTCTGGCCATCCAGGACACGCAGCAATAACATGTTTTTATGCCATTTTCTAACCACTGCTGTCTCTCTCATGCCTGGTGCGCTGGGAGGTTCTTCTGGCCCCTGCTCTGGTGCATGGAGGGGAAGGCAGCCAGGCTTGTGGCCCCCTTGGCCTGTCCCATGGCAGATGGCGCAGTTGCCGTCCCATCTGCCTCTGCCTCCTGTGTCCTCTCCGCTCCTCTCAGGGAGGCCTCTAATCCCTCGCAAACTGACTAGCCCCGCTTCGGAGTCTGGCTTTGTAGTCACCATCTAACTGAGCAGCATCCCCATGCCCCTGACAGCCTGCTTCCCTCTCCTGCCTGTGCTTTCCCCATCTCGGCCCCTCTGCTGCTGTCCTCGTTCTCATTCCCCCAGGGCTGGAAGTCACTGTGCTCACCCAGTAACCAGCAATGAGGCCCTCTGGGCAGCTCAGCTCTGTCCCCTCTTTGCCTCCTGCATGCAAGGCATTCACACGGCTGTGCCCTGCTCCAGCCTTTGCCTCCCTGGCCCCTCTGCCTCCGACACCTCCTGCCTCTGCACAGAGCTGGCTGAGGAGGGGAAGCAAAATCCCTTGAGTGCTGCCAACATTCAGTGCCTGTGAGCAGGTGGGAAACCAGGGTGGGTGGATGCATCAGGCCAGGGCTTACGGGCTTCACAGAGGTGGATGCCTCTGCACAGCTCCCCGACATGCCCGGGGCTTCCTCCCTGCTCTGCTCTCCCTGAGGATGGCCATGTGTTCCTGCCGGCTCCCCTCTGCCCAGAGCCAGCAGCTGCCAGGATCCTTCTCCACTGCTTCCACCATCCAGAACCGTCTCCTAGCCCCTCCTGGCAGGGCTCAGCTGATAGGTTTCTCTGCGCTTGGAACTGGAGCAGGGTCCAGGCTGGACTCCCCCAAGAGCTGGGCAGCCACATGGCAGAGCTGTGTACCCTTCATGCCTGAGCTCGCAAGCCAGGCTGATGGACCAAAGCAGTGGGGAGGAGGGCAAGATGAGCAGCCAGGTGCTGGGATTAGGGAGGCCGAGGTGATGGCTCCAGCTGTCCAACAGTGCAGGAGAGGCCGGGTGCAGAGTGTAACCACCGCCAGGCTGGTTGGGATCCACTGTCCAGCCAGCCCAGGGCCTGGCTCTGACCGGCCGGCACCAGATGCATCCCTGGAAGCCGCCTACCCCCATGGAGAGCACAGCAGGATGTTTAGCTCTCAACCCAGCACCAGCCTTTGGAGAGTCAGATGCTAGGGTCAGAAGGGACCTCAACAGATCATCGAGTCCGACCCCCTGCCTAGGCAGGAAAAAGTGCTGGGGTCAGATGACTACTGTCATTCTCTGCAGGACAATGGGTCCCTCTGTTTGCTCCCTCTAAGCGGGGGCGCTTGGAGCAGAGATGGAGCCCCAGGGCCTGGGCTCTTTGTGCCTGCCTTTAAGTCCCTTCTTTGCTTGTGGCCTGGAGAAGGGTCCCCCTGGCGCAGCAGGGTCAGGGGAGGGCAGAGTCCAGGCTGGCTTTGGCCACTGGCAAGCACAGGAAGAAAGCACTTGGGCTCAAAAGTGATGGGCTGCCAGGCCTGCTCCACCCTTGTTGGGGTAGGGAGGGCACCTGGGACTGAAAAGTTGCCTCTGAGGGTGCATGGGCCCAGTGCGAGGTGTTAATGCCAAGCCAGGCGCTCTGCAGGGTGGGTTAGCTGACAGGTGATGCTCTGCTTCTGGCTGGGCCATAGGGACGCACGCTCTGCCTGGCCAGCTCACATCCCCTCGCCCTGCCACACTCACCTCCATCCATCTCCTCCCTTGCGGTCCGTGCTACCTCTGCTCCAGGCCCATACAAAGCTCCTCTGCTGTCCTTGGGCACCACTGGGTGTTCATCTTTGCCGCTGTCCTGCTTCCCCCTGCTCTTATGAGATCAACCCAAGGGCTCCGGCCTAAGCCACCAGCCCCCTGCTCACCCTGGGCTGTCCTTGCCGCATGTCTTTCCTGGAGTCCCAGAGCTGTGGGGCTGGAAGGGATCTACAGGATCACATCTAGCTCAGCCCCTGCCTGTGGCAGGATCAGCCCTGTCCAAACCACCCTGGAGAAATCATCTAAATTTCATAAAACTACTGTCACCCAACATCACACCTCGAGTAGAGCCAGGGAGGTGATCCTCCCCCTCTATGTGACACTGGTCAGGCCGCAGCTGGAGTATTGTGTCCAGTTCTGTGCGCCCCATTTCAGGAGGGATGTGGACAACATGGAGAGGGTCCAGAGGAGGGCCACCCGCGTGATCCGGGGACAGCAGGGCAGACCCTACAGTGAGAGACTGCGGGACCTGAACCTATTCAGCCTCCACAAGAGAAGGCTGAGGGGGGACCTGGTGACCGTCTATAAACTCACTAGGGGGAACCAGAAGGGTTTGGGGGAGACGCTGTTTCCCCTAGCCCCCGCTGGCATAACAAGGAGTAATGGGCACAAGTTGATGGAGAGGAGGTACAGATTGGACATCCGAAAAAACTACTTCACAGTTAGGGCGGCTAGGAGCTGGAACCAACTTCCAAGGGAGGTGGTGCTGGCCCCTACCCTGGGGGTCTTTAAGAAGAGGCTGGATGCCTACCTGGCTGGACTCATTTGAGTCCCGTTTTTGTTTTTAGGGTTTTTTGTTGTTCTCCCGCCCTGGCGGGGGGTCGGGCTAGAAGATCTATTAGGCCCCTTCCGACCCTAAAACTATGAAACACCTGAACCTGCCACACAAAGCAGGGGGATGACGGCAGCTAACATCCTGCTTATATGTGGTTGTTAACGCATGTTCCAGAGCCCAGGCAGAGGCCATGCACCTGCTGCAGAGAAGGGCAAAGCCCCATCTATACCAAAAGTCTCTGCAGCTGGGAGCGCACAGGTAAGGGCCAAGGCATCAGGACCCCTCACGGCAGGACCGTAGGGTGCTGCACTGGCAACTGATGGTGTTGTCCTGCCAGCTCTGGAGACTTGCTCTGTGCTGCTGTGGCTGTGGGTGCCTGGGCCATGGCTTGTCCCATAGCTGCAGGTATCCTCTGGTCCACAGGCTCTGCCTGCACCCACCCAAGGGGCATGCCTCCTCCAGCCACCAGCCCGGCTCTGTGTTGCTGGCCGAGCCACCTTCACCTTGCTCTTCCCCAGAGCTGGATCCAGTGACACATAGCCAGGGGATGGCAAGGTGTCCGGCAGAGGCAGCAGCAATGGGCCAGTCCCCCGCATACAGCACGTTGGGCTGGACTCTGCTGAGCCCCAGCAAGCAGCCGCTTCCCACCAGCACCTCCTCCCCCAAGGCTATGAAGTGAAGTCTCCCCAGCTGAACCTCACTGAAGCAGTCGTGCCATCAGCTACAGGACACAGGGCATCCCTTGGCACCCCTTCAAGAGGGCATAGAAAGGCCACTATCCTGCTGAGCCCAGAATCATAGAATCACAATGAGGGTTGGAAGGGACCCCAGGTCACATCGAGTCCAACCCCTGCTCAAAGCAGTCCCAGCTATATCATCCCAGCCAGGGCTTTGTCAGGCCAGGCCTACAAAACCCCCAAGGATGGAGACTACACCACCTCTCTGGGTAACATGTTCCAGTGCTTCACCACCTTGCTTGGGAGAAAGGTTTTCCTAATATCCAACCTCAACTCCCCTTGCTGCAGCCTGAGCCCATTGCTCCTTGCCCTGTCATCTGCCCCCACTGAGACCAGCCCAGCTCCATCCTCTGTGCAGCCCCCCCGCAGGGAGGTGAAGATGCTCTTCAATCCCCCTCCGTCTTCTCTTCTGCAGACTCAATCAGCCCAGGTCCCTCAGCCTCTCCTCACCAGTCCTGTCCCCCAGCCCCACAACCATTTTCATTGCCCTCCACTGGACTCTCTCCAATGTGTCCACATCCTTTCTGCAGTGGGGGCCACAGCTGGACACAGGACTCCAGATGTGGCCTCCCCAGTGCTGAATAGAGAGGAAGAATCACTGCCCTCCATCCACTGGCGATGCTCCTACCGATGCAGCCCAGGATGCTGGTAGCCTTCCTGGCACCAAGGGCACACTGCTGGCTTATATCCAGATTATTGTCCCCTGCCCCCCCAGGTCCTTCTCTGCCAGCACCTGCTCCCTTCCGGAACCCTGCCCCTCTGGTTACCAGGCTTGCCCTCTCTAAACACAGAGACAGACAGATGGCTGATCTACCAGGGGCACCTGGCCAAGCCACAGAGCAACAGTCCACAGCCTCTACCCTTGTCCAGGCAGCCATTCGTGCCCAGGCCCATCTTCCTTCCAGCCGAGCAGGAAGACCAGCTATGCAGCCCTGCATCCCCTCCCAATGGCTCCCTGCACATGGGGTTTCTCTGCCATCTGTACCAGAGCCTGCCACTGCAGCAGGAACCCTTTCAGCCCTGGCTGTTCCCAAGGTGCAGACCCAGCTCCAGGACCAGTGTCTCTCCCAAGATTGCTGAATGTCCACCTGCTTCTCCCACAGGGTTTCAACCCCCCGCCCATGCCCACCTGCTAGTCTCACCTAGTCCCACATCCTCCGCCCCTGCCCGCAGATGATTCACAGCCTCAGAGCACCACAGAGCTACTTCTCCTGCTATGCCACTTCTCATAAGGCGCCCCCCACCACGATCAGGACCATGCATGTGCACCCTCCTGGCTTTGGAGAAGCCCTCAGGAAGCCAGAGCCCCCAATCCAGTTCAGGGGAGAAGAGATCGGAAACAGGGCGCACCAGGGCAACTTTTTTATTTTCGCTGACTCAGCACCGCGGTCAGGCGAGCCAGTCCAGAGGCTGGGGTACCTCTTGCTGGACAGGGAGGGCGCAGGGCTCTGTCCCTCCCATGGCTAGCACCACTGCTCTTTTATAGTACCCACATACAGGGGCCAAGGGCACTGTACTGTCAGGCCTCCTGGACTGCCAGGGGACAAGTCAGGCCTTCATTCCCACGTCAAGAGGGACCCCAGGATGCCTTGGTCCTGCCAGGCAGAGGTGCCAAACTCTTGCAGCCCATGAGGTGGCTCTGGTCCAGCACCCAGCTTGGAGGCTGCTTTTGCAAAAGAAAGAAGTCTCAGTAACCTGACCTGAATCAGAGCAGCTGGGACAGGACCTGGAGCCCTGGCTGCTAGGCCTCTGTCCCAGGGCTACAAACACGTCAGGCTGCGGCGTACAGGGCCGGCACTCAGCACCACGTCATTCTGCCTTAACCCCGGCATCTCTCCAGCCAGGCCGTGAGCCCACGCGGCTGCTTGCAGCCACAAATGCACTTAGGAGTTCACAGTGGAGACGGCTGCGGGAACAGACCATTTACGTCTGCATAGAAACACACTGCGCTGCTCTCTCCAAACACCCTCCAGTTGTACAGGACTCCCGCCTGGTGCAGACCCAGCACCAAGACAGTCTCCCCAAAATGAGCCTTACCAAGCCCTGTGGGGGTGCCAAGAGGGACACCCTGGTCCCTCCTGAGGTCGGGGCTCTCAGGCCATAGGGGCTCTGCCAAGATGCTGTGCCCCAGCTCACAGCACTCCTGAATGAAGAGACGTGGCCACAGCCCCGAATTGGCTGGGGGCTCCAGCTGGGGCTTGCAAGTGCATAGACCCTCTCCCTAGTGGGAAGCTCAGCTCATAGCAGCACCGGTGCCCTGTGGAGCTCCCCACCTAGGAGCGGCGGAGCTGCGATTGACTCCCTGCATCAGGAGTGAGCGCTGCACCTTGGGCTCATGGCAGAGGCCAGGCTGAGTGTCACAATGGGGGCTGCTTTGGAACCGGGCCAGGGAATCCCTGACTGCGTGGTTCAGCTGGAGCAGAGCGCCAGGGACCCCCGTCCCTGCGCCAAGATCCCAGAGGAGCTGGGCTGTCCCTCCCACGCCTGTCACAGCAGCCACGTGTCCGAGTGCTGAATGCAGTAGCAGGACTGCAGCAGCAGGGCATTCAGCTCCTCGTAGGCATGGTCCCGCCAGTGTGGCAGCAACGCCTTGTTATTGAAGATGCGCAGGTTGGGCGTGCCGCTCCGCAGCAAGCCGTACAGGCAGGCCCAGCGGCTCTGCAGGGCCAGGCGCGTGCGCCGGTTCAGGATGATGCCCCGCACCGTCTTCTTGACCCGCAGGGCTCTCAGGGAAGGCAGGTCCAGGCGGCAGAACACAAGGCCGCGGCTCTGCGACACGTCCAAATACTCCAGGGACCTGGACTCCAGCGAATAGGAGACGCCCAAGTCCTTGACTGGAACCAGCACGTGAAAGATGAGGGTCCGCAGCTTGGGCAGGGCTTTGGTCAGCTCCTGCAGGATCTCAGGGCAAACCCCTTTCAAGCTCCAGAAGTACTTGAGCTCCAGCGTGTGCAGGTGCTGGAAGCGAGTCAGGACAGCGACCGAGTGGGCCGACCAGTCGAAGGGCAGCTTCATCTTGGCCAGCTTGGGCGCGCACCGGAGCAGCTTCTCCAGCAGGCTCTGGAAGTGGTTGATCTGGTCCATTTTGGCCAGGCTGACCTGAGTCATGCTGCAGGTGCCGGGCGGGTAGAAGTCCGGGGGCTCCAGGTGGGTCAGGGTCCAGTTGAGCTCCAGGTCTCGCAGCTCCCCGCAGCGGACGCTGTCCAGGAAGCGCGAGAGGAACTCGGCCCACTTGGCCTTGTGGTCGCCCAGGTCGAAGCTGGCGCGGAGGACCAGCAGGCTGGCGTTGCGGGAGGCCAGGTGGTAGGCGTACTGGTGCACCCACTCCTTCCAGCGCTCGAACTCCCGGGCCGAGACCTGCATCGCGTCCACGCCCGACTGCAGGGCCCCCAGCCTCATGAAGTCGGCCACGCGGCACAGCCCGGTACTGCGGCG
>NW_005843090.1:117888-118848 GCF_000455745.1 Alligator sinensis
CCGCCCCCGCCCTGACGTAAGCGTCTGGCTCGAGGGCGCCCGTGGGCAATTGCCCCGGGCCTCCACCCCTGGGTGCCCAGCGGAGCCGGGTCGCCCCATCGCTGCAGGGGCTGGGCGCAGTTATAGCCCTTGTCTGCCCTGGGGGTTCCCAGGCTTTGCTCCTTGCCCCACACCTGCTTTCTGCTCCACGTGTCGGGGGGTTTTAGGGATTGGGTGCCGGCTGCAGCCGGGGCTGAGGCTGGGCCAATGCTGCTGGCACCGACCCGCAGGGTCCTGGCTGGAGGGTCTTGCCCCTGGGCAGGAAGGGATTTCCCCCCTGCTCAGACTGGTGCAGGGGGGGTTCGCCTCCCTCTGCAGCGGGGCCGGCCCGGCCTGGCTCTCTCAGTGCACACTGAGAACATTTCGTAGAAGCAGGATGAGGACGGTGGTGGCGCAGGCCTCCTGCTTTCCCCCGGCAGGGTCGGGTGTGAGGCCTGGCGTTGCTGGGGGTCGGCGCTGACAAGGAATCGGTAGTGCCCGACCTGGGGACCCCGATAACGAGGGGCTCGTGGGCTCCAGCCGAGGCGTCACGTGGGCCGGGACACTTTCCCCGCCCCGGCCTTGTGCTCTCTTCTGCTGCCCTGTGCCCCAGGCTGCCCCTGCCAGGTGTGGGGCCGGGGCACAGGCAAGGCCGGGGCTGGGGGGTCTCGGGGTGAGAAGAGGAAGGGGGTCTGCTGCAAGGGCTCCCCCTGCACATTGTCCAGGGCCATGACAACGCGGTCACTATGACATCACGGTGACGTCACGGCTCCCGGGGCACTCCGAGCCGCGCAGCAGAGGGGGCAGGTTCCACGGCTCCCGCCTGCCACCTCCCAGCGCCGGGGGCCGATCTCCTCGGCGTTGCCCGTGTTCCTCCCCGCGCCGCGACCCCCCAGGCGAGCTGTCCGGTCCCCCGGGGCCGGCAGCCTGGGTGGCCTCCCG
>NW_005843090.1:119177-119592 GCF_000455745.1 Alligator sinensis
ACGGGCCGCGGCCTCGCGTCCGCATCAGCCCCGGGCGCCTTCGCACCCATCGCCGCGCCTCCTCCTTCGAGGACGTGCTGGTGGACGAGCTCGAGATGCTCCTGAACAACGCGGCCACCACCATCCAGGCCGCCTGGCGCGGGCACCGGGCCCGCCAGCAGCTCTGCGACCAGTACCACGCCGCCGTCACCATCCAGGTGGCCTGGAAGGACTTCCTCACCCGCCAGGGCCTGGTCCCGGGGGGCTACGGCGCCGGGCAGGAGCCCCGGGACGACGCTCCTTGGCACGGGTACAGGATCCGGCACGAGTTCAGCTGGTCTCGGCTGCGGCCGGAGGAGGACGCCGCGTGGCGGGGGTACCGGGCCGGACAGGAGTTGACCTGGACTAGGCCAGAGCCTGAGCCGGCTGCCCCTTG
>NW_005843090.1:120749-122300 GCF_000455745.1 Alligator sinensis
GCGGCGCGCGCTGTGCCAGCACCACCCCGCGGCCCTGCGCATCCAGTCCACCTTCCGCAGCCGCTGCACCCGCGTCTGCCTGGAGGAGGCCGGGCGTGCGGAGAGGGACGAGACGGACGAGGAGCCTGACGACCGCTGGGGCCCCCCGCGGTACCGATAGGGCGGGGGCCGCGGGACTTGGGGACGCCCCATCTGTTCCCAATAAAGCCGAGGCAACTGCAGCTCTCTGTTATGTCGTGGGCGCGGAGGGGCCAGGATGTGCCCGCTGCCTGGCACAGCTGCTACCCGCTCCTGGAGTCCCACCTCCCTCCACCCAGGTGGGGGGCACTGCACAGAGACCTGGGGGCTTACACCCGCTGCCCTTCCACCCCCAAAAGGGACACGGCCCCTCGCTAGAGTCAATCAAGGCCCCTAGACCCCGGGGATGGGTCGCCCCAATACAGCACAGGACTGAAGCTGGCAGCCCCGGGCACTGCCACAGGTGAGTGTTTCTTGCCCTCGTGGGGCCTGGGCTGCCTCTGCCCCTGGGAGCAGGGGCCGCAGGGACGGGGCCCCCAGCCCGGGACAGCGATGCCGCTTTATTTCTTTACTTAAAAGGAACAAAGGACGGGACCCGCTGAGCGCAGCTCGGCCCCGGGGGCGTCTGCTGGGGGGAGTCACAGTGTCTCGCCGGCCGGGGCGGGAGTGGGTCCTGGAGGGGGGCTAGCTTTCCGGTCAGGGGGTCAGGAGCAAGCCCTCGGGCCGGGGGCTGCCCAGCGCCCATTGCTGGTGATACCCGGGCTCGGCTGAAGTCAGGGAGGGGCAGAGCGCCAGGGACGGAGGCCAAAGGTCGGGGGCTCGGGCCCTCAGCAGTGGATCTCGTACGCGATCTGCGGCTGGAACACCAGCCCCTGATTGACGAAGAGCTCGCCGGGCTCCTGCTCGCCCTCCTCCTCCTCGGCCCCCTCCGGCGTCTGGGTGGCCTGATCCTGCACGGGCTCCGGCAGCCCCGGGAAGGGCCCGCTCAGCGCCTCGGGGTCCTTGTAGGTGGCGAAGAGTGGCTTGCTGCGGTCGATGACGAACATCTCGTGGCCCCGTGCGTCCCGGTACTCCTCCAGCTGGGCGAAGGTGGTGGGCCCGTCCGAGTAGTCGTTGACGTAGAGGATGTTCTCCTCCTTCTTGGCCCGTTTCCGCTTGCGGTGCTTGCGGCCGATCATGGCCAGCAGCAGCAGGGCGACCAGGGCCAGCAGCGCGATGCCCACGGCGATGGCCGTCTGCGTGGCCACGCTCAGCGCCTGGAAGTCCATGCTCTCCAGGTCGTAGAGGGGCTCCTGGCTCACGTCCGCGCCCGGGGCCCCGCGCTGCTGCTGCTGCTGGTGCAGGGACAGGTTGACGGTGAGCTGGAAGAGCACGCGGGCCGTGCCGCCGGGGTTGGAGGCCTCGCACTCATACGTGCCGGCGTGGGCCAGCGTGATGTTGCTGAGGAACAGCATCCCGCTGCCCGTGTCCGAGTCCAGCGCCTGGCCCAGGCTGCGCTCGCTCAGCTCCACGCCCCGTGGCCCGGCCCGCGCC
>NW_005843090.1:122381-124124 GCF_000455745.1 Alligator sinensis
GGTCGTCGCCCAGCCGGGCCGTGGCCTCCGCCGGCTGCACGTGCACGGCGGGCGGGATGCAGATGAGGCTGTTGCCCGAGACGTCCAGCAGGCTCTGGTGCGCCAGGCGTGGCGGCTCCGCACACGCGATCTTCTTGTCCAGCGGACTCAGCAGGCGCCGGCCCTCCCCCTTCACCCACATGCCCAGCCAGTGCAGGGCGCAGTCGCAGCGCCACGGGTTCTCTGCCAGCGGGAAAGAGCCTCAGCCCCTTGCCACGGAGCCCCCTTCCCCACACGGTCTTGGGGACCCCCCTTTCCAGTGACCGCAACCCCCAAGCTGGGCATGAAACCCCCCGAAGTCCTTCCAGGGTGCTGGGGGATAGGGCAGGGCTGTCCTGGCGGAGCTTCCTCAGCCGCCCCCATCCCACGGAGCCATGGTGCCTGCCGCGCCAGGGTATTGGAGGCTTTGTGGAGCCGGAGGACTCACCCCCAGCCTGGTGGCAGGGAGAGCTCGGGAGTTACCTGTGAGGCGCAGCACCTGCAGGCTGAGCAGGGGGTGCAGGGTGGCGCGGGTGACGGTGCGCAGGTTGTTCTTGCTGAGGTCCAGCAGCGCCAGCGAGGAGAGCCCAGCCAGCGCCCGCTCCGCCAGCGTCTCGATGCTATTCTCCTGTAGGTGCAGCTCCTGCAGCCTCTGAGGGGGGTAGGGGCGGGCAGGTCGGCACACGTGCATGCACACACGAGTACGTGACCACCTGCGTGTGTGCACGTGCAAGTGCATGCCATCACGTGTGAGCACACGGGAGCAAATGCTGCAAAAGGCGCCAGCGCGGGCATGCAGCCGTGCTCGGACAAGCCCTGGCAGGTGACTGCATGCGGTGGGCAAGCACATGCAAATGGTGGGAATGCGCGGGAGCAAACGCTGCAAAAGGCCCGCGTGCAGCCAGGCTCTGACACGTGACTGCACACAGGTGCCTGCACGTACACCTGCCACGTGAGCCAGTGCATCAAGATCCCCGTGCCCACAGCATGCACCACTGCCAAATACTTAGTGCACGATACGAGCAGGCACCTGGCACAGCTGCCATGCTCCGGCCCCATGGCGCACGTGCCCTCACAAGCACCTGTTACCTCCCCTCAAACCCTACCAGCCAGGTCCTTCCCTGCAAAGAGCTAGGGCACCCCCTGCCCATGTCGCTGCACAGCCCCTAACACCCTGAGCCCTGGGACAGACGGGCAGGATGCAGCCAGGGGAAACTGAGACACCAGACAGGGAAATGACTTTCCCAGCATCGCAGCTGGTCGTGGGAAGAAACCAGGCGTCCAGCCTCACCTGCCCACCCCTTCCCTTCCCTTCCCCAGGGGCAGGTGCCCGGACCCAGCGCAGGTGGCACCATTAGCACCCCCCTGGAGCCGGGGAGGTGAGACCGGGGCGCCCGGGTCCCCGCCAGCCCCGCGCTGACCTGCAGGTCGCAGAAGGTGCAGTCGAGGAGGCGCGTGATCTGGTTGCCGGCCAGGTAGAGCACGCGCAGGTGGGCGAGGCCCTGGAAGACGCTGGCCTGCAGCAGGTGGATGCGGTTGGCGTTGAGGGCCAGCTCCAGCAGGCGCTGCTGGGCGCGGAAGGCGCCGGGCTCCAGGGCCGAGACGCTGTTGTTCTGCAGGTAGAGGTACTGCAGCCCCCGCAGCCCCGCCAGGTCCTGCTGCCGGATCTGGGCCACGCCGTTGTCCTGCAGGAACACCGTCTGCGGGGCAGCGGGGCGGGGGGGG
>NW_005843090.1:125736-134218 GCF_000455745.1 Alligator sinensis
GAACAGGCACCCGCGCCAACCCGCCCCCCCTTACACCCGTCTGCTCGTGACCAGGTGCTGATGGAGAGATGCCCCGGGGCAGGCGGCATCTGGGCGCTTGAGCTTCCCCTCAGCCCGTCGGGGTGGCCTGGTTCCCCTTCGGGTGCCCGCGGCACGGCCATCCTGAGCCAGGTCAGGCCGGAGCAGGGCCCAGCCTCCTGCTAACACCCAGGGAGCCCCAGCATGGGGCAAGGGGAACACAGCTGGGTGGCGTTGTGCCTCCCTGGCTAGGGGCAACTGCGGGACAGCGGGGCAGCAAGGGCGAGCGCCCAGACGGCGCTGTCAGGGCGCACCCTGGCCCCGACAAACAGGCCGAGGGGCTGCGGGCTGCTCGTGCCCAGTGGGGGAGCAGCTCAGCGGCAGGGGAGACCAGCCCCGCTGGGCCCGGGCGGAGCAGCCGCGGCAGCAAACCCAGTCCCGCTACCTTGCGGCAGCCCCCCCGCCACGAGCCTGGAGGGGCAGGACACTTCCCTGGTGCAATCTGGGTTATCCGGCGCGGCTACAACACGGCAGAGCTCAGCAATCTGTGTGGAAGGCACTTTAAGTCCCTGGGCTAATCCCAGGCCAGCGCAGGCAGAGATAATCGCCCCGATACAGACAGGAGCGCGGCTCACGTGCATGCCGCCCCCTCCCCGGAGAGCCCAGCAGGGGATGGCTCTCCCCCGGGGCCCGGGACACGAGCACAGCACCCAGCAGCGAGTGCATGGGCATGGGGGAGAGCGGTGTGCCGGGACTCCCCCCTCTCCTGCCACAGCCAGTCATGACACCAGCCCGGAGCACACATCGCACCTGCTCCGGTTTCCCGGGGGGTGGACGGAGCTGGCAGTCCCTGCTCCAGGCCCGGGGCACGGCAGGCTGCCCCTTTCCAGCCAACACCGCCAGGGCAGTCTCCGGGTTCGCGCCGGGCATCAGGCACGGAGGATGGGCAGCAGCTCGTTGGTGAGGAGGTGGCGCTCGCCCTGCCAGCAGAAGTGGGTGGGGGGCTGCCCGGGGCCCTCACCGTACTCAAAGCAGGAACTCAGCTCGAATGCCAGCCCCGACTTCACCAGCCCCACACCGCCGGCCTTGGGGGGTGCTGGGTGGTAGAGGCGGCCATTCTCGGGGAGCATGGCCAGCTTGGTGGGCTTGAAGGCAACGGCCAGGCGGGGCCCGGCGCCGCAGTAGGAGAGCAGCTGATGCCCACCCGCGTCCTGCAGGAGCTGAGTGAAGACGATGGGGCGGTCATCGCAGCGCACGTAGTTGTGCTCCCGGCCGCAGGGCGACAGGTAGGGGAAGGTGTCCTGGTACCGCCCGCTCCGGTTCACCTCCAGCTGCTTGAAGAAGAAGGCCAGGAACTGCTGGTCTGCAAGAGGGAGGAAGAGAGAGACCGGGGCTCAGTGCCAGGGAAGCAGCAGCCCCCTGAGCAGGGAGCGCTGGCCTGGCCTGGCCGCCCCTTCCTTCCCTGGGCAGCCGGGCTGGGCCGGGAGCCCAGTGAGCGAGGACGAAGCCCCATCCCATTCCCGACCCGAGTCTCATCGTCTCCCCAGTGCCTGCTGGACTCTCCATGGCCTCCGGCCTCGCGCCAGCCCTGCAGACAAGACCTCCAAGACAGGCCCTGCAGACGGGGGATTAGCGGGTGCGCGCAGGGGTCTGAACCCCTGGGCACTGCGGTGCCCCCAGCTCTGCTGGCAATGGGGCTCATAAATCAGCTCCGAGCTGCAGCTCCCCGCTCTGGGCCTCGAGCCCCACATCATCTGCCTTCTCTTTGCCCCATGACGCGATTCTGGCTGAACATCTCCCTGCCAACCGGCCTCCGGCAGAGCTGCCTCTGCCACCAAGCAGGACACATCCCGGCTCACTCCAGGCCGGGGGTCCTTGGGGAGAGGGGCAGAGCTGCGGGGAAACCGGCTGTGATGCCTGGCTACTGGGGGCTGGGCAAGAACCTGCCCCCACAAGGAGCCCTTGGGTTGGCACAGAGACCCATGCGAGGCCGGCTGGTAAAGAAGCCGGGGGCTCTCCTCCGGCACAGGACCCTGGCCCTTCACGAGCACAACAGCAGACTGTGGGCAGGGAAGGCTTGCCCACTCTGCTGTGCCAGGCAGCTTGGGCACGAAGGCACGTACCAGCTCCCTGCTCTTCCAAGGGCACCCACGCCTTGATGCCCACGCCAGTTATTTTTGCATTAAAAGCCCACCCGCCCCGGAGCTGCGGCTTCTGCTGGCAGGGAGAGTTTTGGCCCAGGGCAATGAAGCATGCGCAGAGCACTTTCCAAATGATTATATAAAGCAGCGATGCTGGGTCTGCCCGCTGGAGCCAACCCGTGCCAGGGGGTGCAGGGCAAACCTGCCTCTTGCCTTGACAAGAAAGCAGCTGGCGGCAGCCGGCGACTACCAGCTTGTTCGTTTATCCCTCCCACCTGGGCTCCCTTCTTCATTAGCTAATGGGGGATTTCAGCCCTCCTTCCTTCATCAAGCTGCTTAGTGGCTCTGAGCAGTGGGAGCGCGAGTGGGTGCGCTGTGGCCGGGCAGTCACGTAGGCCACAGTGGAGGGAGGTGCCTGGTCACCTGCCCACACCCGCCTCTGCCAGCCGGCGAGGAGAGTGCTAAGCAGACAGGAGGCTTGGTGCCATTAGCGGACGTGGAGCGGGTGAATACAAGTTATTAATAGCGAGAGCTGAAGCCACGTAATCGTGTGCATGAAATTAATATGCAAGAGGCGCTGCAGCTGCCGGGCCAGGGAGCTGGCAGCTAGGCACTGCAAATGGGTTTTAAAGGGGCACCGGCCAGGCTGGAGGGAGACGGCCTGGAGAGGCTGCCCATTACATCCACGGGGCCCCGAGCGCTTGCACAGTTGTGCCCTGCCCGAACAGGTCACAGCCTTGCACAGGTTGGGGGGGCACTTAGGGGCCACTGACTGTGGGTGCCAAGCAGGCAGCGCTGCTATTCCCCTCCTGCTACTTGCCTCAGTGAGAGCTGGTGCAAGCACCGCTCCCAACACTGACTGAGGGGCTGTAGTAAGAGCCCTGGGTGCATTCACGTGAGCTCTTCAGTGTTACCGTACAGGGAAGGTGAGGGGAAGACATTAAACAAGCCCTGCCTGGACCCCAGCACCCCTCTGGCAGGCTCCTGGTGCACAGGAAAGCTCCAGGCTCCGCAGCCCCAGCCCACAAGCTGTGCTCATGGGAAGGTGGAGCTCAGCTGGGCCTGCGTCCGACCTGGACAGCTCGCCAGGCTCTCGGCCCCATTCAGCACATCCACCACCCCGCAGAAAGGTTGGGGGGCTGCTTCCACCTGACGGTGCCCTGCAATTCCTCCGAGGGCTCTGGGCTCCCCTAAATGGCAGCACAAAGCTGCGTGGGCTAAGTCAGGCTGCTGCACGGAGACCTGGAGTCGAGTCCCAGCTCTGCCACTGCCCCATTGGGAGACCTCAGCCAAATCCTTTTGCCTCCCTATGGCTGTTCCCCCTGCCTTGCCCTCAGGGATAAGCCGCTCTTTCCTGCTATAAATGCTCACATCCCCCAGCTGAGCTTTTTGGCAACATGGGAACGCAAGCAAGCACCAGAGATGAGCACCGGATCTCCAGCATCTCAGAGCAAGCGGCAAAGGCCGGCGCTGGCAGGTGATGAACAGGCACTGGCAGATCTGGGTCACGAGCCCGGCTAACGAGAGCCTCCAAGCTCCCATTCATACCCTGCTCCACACAGAGACGCCGCCCTCCTCAGCCATACAGACGCCTCGCGCTTACCCGGGGCCTTGCAAACACCAAGGGCTGGGGGCAGGGTGTCTCCTCTCTGGGGGCTAAGGGATCAATCAGACACAGAGGCTGGACTGTGGGTGCTTGTGGCTCCCAGCCCTGTGCTGCCGTGCCCTCGGGGAGCTCCGCTCACCCCTGCCCAGCCCCCGTGACACCAGGCAGCACATTGGCCACTGCTCTCTCAGTGGCTTTGTTTGAAGGCCCTGCTAGGAAATCTCCAGCAGGTGCAAGCACCGTCTACCGCAGGTGCCTTGCAGCAGCCTGCAGCCACCCCAGTGAGGCACTGCCTGGGAACCCCAACAACGCTCCCTACATACGAACTGCCGTGGACTGGCTCAGACCCTAGGTCCACCTGCCTAGTCTCCTGTGGCAGAGAGCGGAGGCTGGGAGAGTGACGGGGTCTGACCAGGGTTTCTCCCCCTGTTCCTCTCTCCCTTGCAGCCTCCAGCTCTGAAGGTCTGATGCAGAGACCGTGCCCCTCGCCCCCAGGCTCAACAGTGCCTGATGCCCCTTTCCTCCAAGCACGTGTCCCATCTCTCTTCTGAATGTGGCTGAACTCTCAGCTTCCACCACCTCTGGTGGCCACAAGTCCCACCCCGTAATGCCACACCGGGTAAAGGAGAACTTCCTGGTGTTCGTTTTAAACTGACAGCCAGCTCGTTTCATGTTGCGACCCCTTGTTCTTGTCTAGCGAGAGATAGTCAATGATCATAGAAAATGAGAGTGGGACGGGACCCCAGGAGGTCACATGTAGTCCAAACCCCTGCTCAAAGCAGGACCAGCCCCAACTACATCATCCCAGCCAAGGCTTTGTCTACCTGGGTCTTAAACACCTCCAAGGATGGAGTCTCCCCAATCCCTTTGGGTAGCTTTACTACCCTCCTCATGAAAAAGTTTTTCCTAATATCCATCCTCAACTCCCCTTGCTGCAACTGGAGCCCATTGCTCCTTGTCCTGCCATCTGCCCCCACTGAGACCAGCCCAGCTTCATCCTCTTTGCAGCTCCCCTGCAGGGAGGTGAAGGCTGCTATTCAATCCCCCCTCAGTCTTCTCTTCTGCAGACTCAATCAGCCCAGGTCCCTCAGCCTCTCCTCATAATAAATCCCTAGTGACTTTCTCTTTCCCACCGAGTGTGTTGTAAACCCTTCTTCTGTCCCTCTCCAGCATCTCTTTTCTAAACTGGCCTGGCCTTATTAGTCTCCTCCTGGAGAAGCCCCGCCATGCCGCTCATCAACCTTGTTGCCCTTCTCTCTCGTTTTGAAGGTGTGGGGACCAGAGTTGGGCACAACATTCATGGTGTGGACGCCCCGTGGGTTTATAAAGGGGCATCGTGATACTTTCTGCTTTGTTCACAATTCACTTCTTCGCCATCCCTGACCTTGCGTTTGCCTTTTTGATAGCTGCTGATCTGTTGTTTTTAGCGACCCGTCCGCAATGATTCCCAGGTCTCTTCCCTGGGTGCCAACAGCTAACGTAGAGCCCACCAGCGTGTAGGTAGACCTAGGGTTATTTTTGCCCATGTGCATCACTTTACACTCATCCATGCTGAATTTTATCTGCTGTCTCCCTCAACGGCAAGGCCACTAGCACTCACCACGGCCCCTTGCAGGTGAAACACGTGCTGCTCAGGGACTGGGCGCTTCAGACAATTGGCTCCCTTCCCCTTCCTACCAGACCCTGGCCCTCTGGAGGGGTCAGGGGTCTGCCGAGGGCTTAGCTACTGCCACAAATGCAGCTGTCTGCCTGGCAGTCTGCTGCAGAGCAACAGCGAAGAGTGTTGGGTCTCGGTATGAACAAGGTCTCTTATGGGGGGACACACCTCATGTCAGCAGCTCAAGCCCAAGCTAGCCCGTGCCCCCACCAGTGTGAAGGGGCTAAGTGAGGGCTGGCCAGAGCATGGCTCAGAGCCGCCCGATCCTAGCATGCGATGCTCCCTGAACGGAGCCTGAGCCTGGCTGGCAGCCAGAGTGATCACACACAGTGCTGGCAGGGGCTCGTGGAGGGGGGGTGTAGGGTGTAGGGAGAAGCTCCTGGGACTTAGCACCCAAAGCCTGTCTCTGGGTTCCCAGAAACCCTCGCTGAGCTCTGGGCTCCATTTAGAGTTTAGCTGCGATTTGCTGCAGGCTCTGCTCGCCGAGTGCGATTATCGGGGGCGGGACAGATTAGTGGCAGCTGCTTCAAGAGAATGGGCTCCCCCAGGCCTGCTTTGCAGTGGGATACCCAACTCCCCCACACCAAGCAACTACATGGGGGAGGTGGCACCTCGGTACCGAGCCACAGGAAAGCTCTCCCTCCCCACGAGCCCCAAACGGGTAAAGGGTTCCTGGCTTTGTCAGGGGCTGCTCCCATAACGCACCAGCTCAGCTGTCTGCAGTGATCCACCAGCCCTAATACGAAACCCCTGATTAAGGATTACCACAGCAGACGTGGCTCTTTAAAGCCAACCTACAAAGAGGGGATGAGTGCAGATCCGGAGGAAGATCAAACGCTGACAAGAGGCTAAGTGAGGATTGCGGGCATCAGCTCCCAGCTTAGCCATACCAACCTGGACTTCTCTGAATGGCTCTCACTTAGAGGCCCCGGCTGGGGGGGTGTATAAGAGCCCAGCCCGTCTGACCCTACAAAGACACACACTTAGGAACGACCCCGTTCGGATGACAGCAGAAAGTGCTGACAAGTCCGAGCGAGAGCCCTGCAGGTAGAGATTCCTGCCGAAAACCCTCCCCTGGGCAGCAGGGGACCTTGCATTTCTGCAGCTAGTGGGGGAGCTGGGGCGGCTGTGTCCCACCGTAGCTCAGAGCTGTCACTCTTCAAGCAGACAGAACAGGGTTGCCCCTTGCCAAGGGCGGGTAGCAGAGCGCAGGCGTCGCTGTAGTCTCCTGGCAGATGCTCGCACCGTGCATCAACGCCAGGGCTGGCCACCTCCGCAGGCTGCAGCCGCTGGGGAGCAACAGCACTGCTCCCTCAAGCAGGTGTGACCTGCTCTAGCCGGCAGCGGGCAGCAGGGGCCATGGACACTGCAAGAGACCGGATGCCATGGGGGTCAGGGCGCCCCTGCCTCTCTTATTCCCAGGTGGGCTTTGGGGACGTGCAGGCTGCTCTTACAGCACTCAGGCGGCACGGTCGGACACAAGGCACCCTGCGTTCAGTGCGCTCCTCTCCAGGCCCCTCTCAGCCACAGGAGGAGCCCCCTGCCCAGCACTGGGTAACAGCGCGCTGGGCCCATCTGGTCAAGAGCATCAGGGCAGGCACCTACCCCCACCCAGCTCTCTCCCACCCATCCATGGCACAGCACCATCCCAGGGCTCACTGGATCCATCTGCAGCACAGCACCTGAGCCCTTCTCAGGGAAACAGGGCCCCTCCCTGCAGCCCGGCACCCCTCAGGATGAATGGGGCTCAGAGGAGACGCCCACGACGGCTCCGTGTCCTGCAGCACCCCACACGGTCCTGACCCAGCTCCTGCCCCGAGGCAGATGGTGGCGGCAGGGAGGCAGCGTTATGCCTCCTTCCAGGAAAAGGGACCCTGGCCATGGCAGAACCGGGAGGCAGACTGAAGGGCCCAGCTTGCAGAGAAGGAAGGACCTTACCTTTAAAGCAGGTGATGAAGTTCTTCACTTTGGCATCGTCCAGGAAAAGCTGCAAGGCAAGAGAGGGACGGTAAAGATCAACAGGTCCCGCTTTCCCGTCCGCCTGGGCAGTCGGCAGGAGACACGAAGGAGCCCAGCGTCTCCATCGAGAAGCCTGCAGCTGGGCCTGCTGGGTGCCACCTCTGCACGACGGAGAGGAGGGGGCTGCCCCGCCGCCAGCCCGCCCAGAGCCGGGCGCGGGATCAACTGGGGAGCAACAGCCCCGCAACCCTGCTGCCTCTGACCGCGATCCGGTGCCTGCCCTCGCACCGACAGACGCCACGGTGCTTTATATACCCGCGGGGCTGCTGCAGATCGTTGCCAACCCGGAGCCCCAGGGAATGGGCAGCGCTCGCCAGAGCGAGGCCTAATTCCCAGCGGCACCGAGCACCCGCCCGGCTCCCCGCAGCTGGGAGAGGCCATGCTTCTGCCAGCCTGATAACAAGCCACGACCTCGACGCATCTGATCGAAGCCACCGCGCGGTTTGTTGCGGCAGAAATGTTGCCGCGGACGGTGGGACGATGACGCTCGGGAAGACAGAAAGCGCCACGAGAAAGGTCGGCCCGGCAGGGGGTGTTTGTGTCTCCGCGGTTGTAGGAAAACCCCCAAACCCGGACACTGAACAGGGTGAACCACCGCCGGATGGCAACAGCCGCGGCAGGCGACACGGACGTGGCCCTTCGTTGTCAGCACGTTCCCGCCCGCAATATCTATGTTTCCCGACTTCCTTCAGCTTCACCGTATGGATGCCACGCGCCAGCTGGCGTTATTTTTCCCCCTGACTAGGCGCTATTCCAACCCAAAGCACTAGAAAAGGGACAGATCTCACGCCGACACTTCCACCCCCACCCGCCTCCGGGAGGGAACCCAGCGCTGCTGGCGCGGGGCGGGGCGGGGCGCAACGAGGCCCCTTCCTAACGACCGGGGTTTTCGGTTCGGATGACAATGGGGGGGTGTTTGCCCTCCTGCTCACACGTCACATCCTGGGGGTCAGCCCCCCAAAACCTTCCTTGTAACGGGGAGACCTGCCCCCCTCCCCCTGCCTGCCCCCCAACACCCCTGCCCCCGGGGCGGGGCGGGGC
>NW_005843090.1:135596-142168 GCF_000455745.1 Alligator sinensis
CCCGACCTGTGTGGCCGAGCTGCCCCCCATCAACCCCCCAGCCTGCCCTGCGTGGTGCATGTGCTTCCCATACCCCTGGGGCCTGCCCTATATGGTCCAGCTATCACCCATATACCTCGCTCCAGCCCGCCCTGTATGGCCCAGCTGCTCCCAGTACACCCCCCTGCCTGCCTAGCGCCCCACGTGCTTCCCACAGAGGCCCAGCCTGTCCTATCTGGCCCAGCTGCCTCCCCGCACCACCCCTCCCATGTCATATATGGCCCACTCCAGCCTCACCTCCCTGTCCCATACATGCCCAGGTCCCATATGGCCCCACTTTTCCCCCTTACATTCACCCCTACTGGGACCTGCCCCATATGCATCCAGCTCTGGCCCTCCCAGTCCCCTGGAGCCCACCCTAGTCTTCCCCACCCAGGACTCCCTGTCGTTTTTCTGCCCCCTGCTCCAGCTAGCAGGGTCTCATACAGGCCAGGGAGACCGGCACAGACTGGGAGGTGGCCAGCGTCCAGACACGCGAAAGCAAGGGCAGAAGGCAGGGCACCCCCACAACTCGGGGAGAGCTCCTTGCTTGCGGGAGGCTGGACGTCCCTGCCACCCCTCTGGTCAGTAGATGGCACTCCAGCTCCGCGCCACGTTGGAAGCACCAGGCGCAGCTGGATAACACAGCCAAGGGGAGGCGGATGGCCTTGACCCCAGCCCTGGGCCACAGAAGGGGCCGTCACTGACCCCAGGTCCTGGGAGAGCCGAGGATTAGATGATCTGGCCTTTGCAAGCTCAGGTGCAAGAGGTCCCTCTTGTAGCCTGAGCCTTTTGGACGGGGCGAGACATAAATCTAATAAATGGCTAAAATAGGCCGAGCTGCCATCATTTCTCTCCCGGGGACAGCTCCAGGTGGAGACACAGGACGGGTGCATAACCCCGCGGGGCAGGAGACAGGTGTGGGAGGTGGGCTTGCAGCTTCCAAACCAGCAGGCTGGGTGCTGGGAATCCGGGTGCGGACACACATGACGCGGTTTAGATGCAGAGCGGACTCGAAACGTTCGGACGTGCAGGCCCATCAAACTGCCCCGCAGGTGCCCAGGGTGGCTCAAAGCAGCTCTCAGGTCCCACGGCGGATGTGGACGCCAAGCAACACTGGTCTGGTTGGTCCTCCAGGCATCCCACACTGCATTGCTTCAGGCAGCCCACCCCACACCGCATCCACACTGCATTGCTCCGAGCATCCCCCCTTGCATTGCATCCACACACTGCATGGCACCCACACTGCATTGCTCCAGGCATCCCACCTTGCATTGCATCCACACACTGCATGGCACCCACACTGCATTGCTCCAGGCATCCCACCTTGCATTGCATCCACACACTGCATGGCACCCACACTGCATTGCTCCAGGCATCCCACCTTGCATTGCATCCACACACTGCATGGCACCCACACTGCATTGCTCCAGGCATCCCACCTTGCATTGCATCCACACACTGCATGGCACCCACACTGCATTGCTCCAGGCATCCCACCTTGCATTGCATCCACACACTGCATGGCACCCACACTGCATTGCTCCAGGCATCCCACCTTGCATTGCATCCACACACTGCATGGCACCCACACTGCATTGCTCCAGGCATCCCACCTTGCATTGCATCCACACACTGCATGGCACCCACACTGCATTGCTCCAGGCATCCCACCTTGCATTGCATCCACACACTGCATGGCACCCACACTGCATTGCTCCAGGCATCCCACCTTGCATTGCATCCACACACTGCATGGCACCCACACTGCATTGCTCCAGGCATCCCACCTTGCATTGCATCCACACACTGCATGGCACCCACACTGCATTGCTCCAGGCATCCCACCTTGCATTGCATCCACACACTGCATGGCACCCACACTGCATTGCTCCAGGCATCCCACCTTGCATTGCATCCACACACTGCATGGCACCCACACTGCATTGCTCCAGGCATCCCACCTTGCATTGCATCCACACACTGCATGGCACCCACACTGCATTGCTCCAGGCATCCCACCTTGCATTGCATCCACACACTGCATGGCACCCACACTGCATTGCTCCAGGCATCCCACCTTGCATTGCATCCACACACTGCATGGCACCCACACTGCATTGCTCCAGGCATCCCACCTTGCATTGCATCCACACACTGCATGGCACCCACACTGCATTGCTCCAGGCATCCCACCTTGCATTGCATCCACACACTGCATGGCACCCACACTGCATTGCTCCAGGCATCCCACACTGCATTGCTTCTCACCCCCTACCAACCACTGCTGCAACTGGCTGCTCTAGGACGCAGCCAGAACTCTACTGCCCCTTCCACCCCCTCCACCTTTTTTATCAATAAGCCCCTTTGCCCTGATCAATACAAGCAATACCTTTCTAGCGATCGGCTGTGCCTGCACTCCCTAGTCAACCACAGCCCCCACCCCCATGCCCCCCGCCCCTGGGCCCAAAAAGCCCTTCTTCCCCTCGCCACGTCCGGGCACATGCAGCACAGACATCAGTCAAGTGCAGGCCATCAAAGTTTATTGAACTTGTGCTTAGGAGAGAAGGGACAGCAGAAAGGGAGCAGGACCTCCCCAGCCCAGGTCACCCACCCCAGGGACCCCCAAAGCACGGGGGCACGCTTCCCCCTCCAGCTCACTGCCAGGCTCCCCTGCCTGCCGTGAACTTCACAGCCCTTCCATGCCTGAAAAGGGGCTGTTCTCCCTGGAGCGCCAGGCGCTGTACGTGTGGACACCTCTGTGGCTGGTTCCCCGTCAGGGACACGGGGGTGTGGTTTGACTGTGGGTGACTGCACCTTTCAAGGGCCAAGTGCCCTGTAGCCCGGTGTGTCCCCGTTGGCTTTCATCCTGGCCCCCCAGCACCGCGCCACGCCAGGCTGCAGGGCACGGGTGCCCCGAATGGACCGGTCCCAATCCAGGAAAGGGGATGGGAGGATGTGGCAGGGCTGGGCAGGAGGGAGGAGCACGGCTCGACCCCTGCCCTGTGCGTGCCCTGCTGTGCTGCCCTGCCACGGAGGGGGCCAGGAGGCTTGGCCCAGCAGAGTCATGCTAGAAACCCTCCATCTGCCTGTGGGCACTGGGCAGGGTCCTGGCTCCATGCCCCCTCCCCTCATGCCCCTGAGCCTGGGGCACGCAGGCTGTTTGCATTGATGGAAGAGACCGGGTGTCTCTTTGGCCCCTCCCAGCCTCTAGCCCTTGGGTGCCTTGGGCAGGATCAACCCCTTGGCCTGAGCAGGCAGGAGCTGAGACAGTGCCAGGGCACTGGGTCTGTCCAGCGGGCACTTGCGTGTGTGGCTTTGGGCATGCATCGGGGGGTCTGAGCCCTCAAATGCTCCCAAGACCCTGCCACAAATCCTTGCCCTTGGCCTGAGCTTTGTCAGCAGGGGACTGGGAGGGGAACGTGCTCCTGGCAACCCCGTGGGGTCCTGGCATCTTGGACACGTGCCACGAGCCGGTAACAGGGGGCAAGACCCAGACCGGAGTCACTAGCCCAGGGGCCGTAAGGGACTGGGATGTGGGCAGTTCCCCATCTGAAGCCACACGCCAGGAGCCCCAGTGAGAGCATGGGGAGCTGGGCTGCAGCCCGGGGGTCTCTGGGAGGCTGGATCCGGGAGTCGGCAGGTGGGCACCGGGCACCCAAGGCTGGCGCCATCTCTCCTGGTAGCCCGACCCAGCTGGGGGCCATCCATCCCGGCTCCAGGCACCAGCTACGTGAGCTCAGCTGGCCCAGGAGGGTGCTGTGGGCAGGGAGGGGGTGACAGGTGCCATGCCTGGGGCCACGCGGCCCGTGGGGAGGGGCAGCAGCTGGGGACGGAGACGCAGAGCCGGGGGGCAATGTCCGTATGGAGCTTTATTCACACAACATGGAGTCGCCTCTACATGTCCATGCTTCGTAATTACAGAGTTAGTCAGACAACGGTACGCAGTAGTTGCCCCCCCCTTCATCGCCTCCGAGGCCCGTGTCGCTGCAGGTCCCCGGCGCGGCTCTGCAACGTCCGTCTGCCGCCGCGAAGGCCAGCCCCAACGCCCGAGATGATTGTCCGAGGAAGAGGAGGAGGAGGAGGGAGGGACGGTTGGACGACCCCTTTTGCTTTGATGGGAAGGAAGGAAAATGAGATGGAAACCGGAGGCCGCCCCGGGCATCCGGGGCCTGGGCCAGATCCTGGTCTCGGTTACGCTGGCCCAGACCTGGGGGAGCTCCCCGCGCTTGCTCCGCTGGTGCAGCCCCTCGGGATGGAGGGCTTCTTGGCGATGCCTGGTGCCCGCGCAGGATCGGGCCCTGCTGATTTACACCCGCACCCTGTTCCCGTGGCTGCGAATTGGCCGCAGATGGCATGTGTTGCCCCTGTCCGGACTCAGCCGGGTGCAGCGGCCCCAGCAGAGGAGAGCCCAGCCCGGTTCGTGGGGGGCTGGTTCTGCTCTGCCCGGGGCGGTCGAGGTGGCGAGCGATGCCAGGTCTGGTGCCCTGGAGCTGGGCGGACCCCCGGGGCAGCTGACGGGGGAGCAGGGCTCTGCAGTGCCTCCAGCCCTGGCTCTCGGGAGCTGCTAGCAGCGGGTCCGTGGTTAGGGAGGACGTTTGACTGAGGTGTTTGGCAAGTGGTCACGGCGTTTGCTTCCACAGATCCCGGACCGGGGGGTGGGCTGTAATGGGGTGGGTTGTACTGGGCTGTACTGGGCTAGCTCCCTGTCTGCCGTCTGCTCCTGGAGAACACCCTCCCAGTCACAACCCCCCCACCCACCCCGCGCGGCGCCGGCTATCGGCACGTCGGCTCCCGCCTTGTTTCATCCCATTAATAATAAATAAAAACGTTTCTAAAAAAAAAAAAAAAAATCTTCTATATAAAAACCAGGAGGAAAAGAAGAGTCCAGTTTGTACCAAGGAGAGAGAGAGAAAGAGACCGGGACCGGCCCCCGGGGCAGAGCGGGGGGCTGGCCGGGGGGCCGGGGCTGGCGCGGGAGCTCTGGGCGCGATCACGAGGGCTGGGGGTGGTTTAAAAAAATTCTCTGTACAGGTCTTGTCGGTAAACGCAGGGGCAGGGAGGAGGGGGCTGGGTCGCGCCTCCTGCCTGCCCCGTGCTGGAGTCCAGCTCATTCCCGCCGACGCTAGGCCCAGCCCCAGACAGGTCGAGGGGAACGTTCCTGTCGGCTCCTGAGGCATCTGGACCTCCCCATCTTCCCCGGATCTCAGCTCTGGGGCATGTGCGACGGGACCCCAAGGCCGGCGGCAGCCCCGGGGCCCTCCTGCCTATGGGAAACCTTCAGCTCCGTCTGGAAAAGAGCTGGTTCCTGCCAGCGAAGGGGCGATGCAGAAGCAGATTAACGGCCTGCAGGCCTGGGCACGTGGCCCTGGCAAGGGGCACCGCTCCCATGGGGCTGCACGGTGGGTAGGTGCTGCCGAGGTCTCCATGAACATTGCAGGGAGAGGAGCCCTTGCCTGTGCCTGCGTCTTACGGCATGGACAGACATTCGATCTCCCAGGAGAGTGATTTAACCTAGGTTATTTTTCTCCTGGAGAGGCCATTTTTACTCTGGGAGAAAAAGCCTGAACATCTGGACGCTCGTGTTTTCTCCTGGGAGAGCAGCGACTCTCCCAGAAGAAACTGAACATCTGTACAAGGCCTCCAACAGAGGCGCTGCTCCCAGGCCCTCCAGCTCCCCACTGCAGTGCCTCCCAGGCAGGGGCACGCATGTGCCAGCTGCTCCGTGGGGACCATGGAGGGAGCCGTGCTCACGTGCCCCCAGCTGTTGGCACGGGGCGGGATGTGAGCATGCCCGGGGTGCTGCTCCTCTCCATGCACCAGGAAGACAGGAGCAGAGAGGGGTCACTAAGCAAAGGCTGGGAGGTGGCTGCTGCCCAGGGAAGCCAGATGGGGGTCCCTGCCAGGGGGTCTGTGCCCGACCCCCCGAGGAATGGCTCCATCCCCACCAGGGAACAACGAGCATGGTGCAGGCGAGGGGATAGGGATGCCCCAGCCTGGGGGAGGCAGGGGCAAGAGGCGAGCGGGTTTCTATTTTTGGTCAGAAGCCGTGGGGGGTCCCCGCGTGGGGCCCCAGGACATGAACGGGCGCGAGCGCGTGCAGCGGATGGACGACGGCGCGAGGGATAAGCAGCGTCTGGGCGGAAAGCGATGGCGGCGGTGAAGCAGACGATGCGTGCCTCTCTAGGTCTCCCGAGACGGCTGGACCGGCCTGGAAGGTGGCACTCACACCCGGGTCGGACAAACTCGGAGCTGGCGATGCTGCAGCTGGGGCTAGTCGAGGCCAAGCCAGGAGCCGGTGCCTCCCACCCTGCCGGGAAGCAGGGGCCATGCGATGGGGCATGCAGTGAGCGAGGGGCTGGCACGCACATGGCGGGGCTTGTTGGCAGTGACGTGGGTGACTTCAGCACCTCGTAGCCAGGGGCCCTCCGGGCTGGCTTCTGCCCGGTAGGACGCAGCTGCGGGTCCAGGGCACCGTAAGCAGACTGCGGATGGGCCTGGCCTCACGGGGTTGGACAGGGAGGTCGCTGCTGAGATGGGGCCGACACGCTCTT
>NW_005843090.1:142199-155447 GCF_000455745.1 Alligator sinensis
TGGCAGGAGGGGCCGTGTCTCTGCAACGCCGAGCCCTGTCTGGAGGATTTCCAGTGCTCGCCCTCCATCCTCCATGGGTCACATCCTGCCCAGGGCCTGAAAGAGCCAGGGTGCCCCTGGTCCATGCTTTGGATGGGTGCTGTGGTGATGCAGTCTGGGCTGGCGGCTGAGATGCTCCCAGGCGAGTCCAGGGAGGAGCTGGGATCTGGCTGCTGTCTGGATGGATCTTGAGACGCGCCGAGGCCCCACACGCCGGAGTCGCTGGTGCCCTCCTCCACACGGCTGCCCCCCGAGGATCCTGCCCAGGCGCTGATGGGACGTGTGCCTCCTGTGTGAGCCCGGGAACAAGGCCTGACCCGGCAGTGCCAGCCAGGCAAGGCTTCCTTGGGGCTGCCTGTGCCTTTCCTATGCTGCAGCGGGGAGAGGAGCGATCCAAGCCAACGGCAGGTGCCCAAGCAATGCAGGACTGCTGGGGTTAGTCCGTCTGCCCCGGGGAGCCTGACCCACGGCACCGTGAACTCTCACTCCGCTCCAGGAAGGCTCCGGGGGCAGAAGCTGGGGCCACCACCGCTCCTCGGGGTCCCCATGGTGCTTCCCGCGAGCTCATCACACCAGCAAACCAGGCTCCTTCCCGACGTGAGTGCTTGCTCCGGGGGGGTGAAGGCACTTCCCCTGCCAGAGCACGAGACCAGTGGTGCTCACACCCGGCCTGGGGGCCAGATGCGACCTGCAAAGCTGGAGTGATGGGGGAAAGGGGAGCACCAGGAATCACACGTGCCAGCATGCTGCCGCTCTCCTCTCCTCCTCGCCCTGAGACTGAATGCTCCCTGCCCAGCTCCTCGAATAGCTGGAAGGGGAACGGCAGTGGCGACCTGCCCTTGGCAGCCCCACAGACACCCACAGGGCACAAAGCTATTTCAGAGCAAGCCCAAAGGTCATGCTCCGCGTCCAGGAGACACTGGCACGGGGCTGGGAGCTGAGCTAAGGAGCAGTGTGGCTGCCCGGGCCATCTCCACCGGTCGGTCTTTCCTGGCCTCGTATCATCCCATGGTCGGTCTTTGCATTTTTGCAGGTAAAGCTTCTAACGTTTCGTTACTTCGATCCAATTTAAAACATGGCTACGGGATGCTGATCGTGCCACACGGTTCTCTCTCTAGGCACCTGCCTGTCTCACCAGACAATAGATTTGCACCGGGCGTCTTGCTGAATGTCGGTGCACGTGGCCGTACAGCCCAGTTCTTGAGTGACGGTCCCTTCTGCGCATGTGAAGTCGTGGGTGCTTAAGAGGGGACACGACAGCAGGCTGCAAGTAGCTGAGGGGCTGCCAGAGAGACGAGGGGCAGCGCCTGTTCTCTCCTGCTGCAGAGAGGAGGACGTGGAGCCATGGCTGGAAGTTGCAGCAAAGCAGGTTCAGGTTGGAGATAAGGAAACACTTCTTCACTGTCAGAGCAGGGGCCGTGGGAGAGACGCCAGGGAAGGGGGGACGCTCCATCCCTGGAGGTGTCAAGGAGAGGGTGAATGGGCATTGGGTGCGGAGGATCTAGGCGCAGCGATGCCCATGCTCTGCTATGGGGATTTCCCAGGTTTCTGGGCTGTGCTGGTTGCCCCCCACCACTACATGCAACAGGGGCTTTAAGCTTCCCCCCGAGGCGCTGGGTGCTGCAGCCCAGGCTGGGGATGGGGCTGGGCTGGGCCAATGCTCCTCCCGGACCCAACCCCGGAGGGTCCTGGCTGGAGGGTCTTGCCCCCGCGCTCAGGCTCAGCCCCGCTGCACTGGGCAGCAAGGGATTTCCTCCCGCTCAGACTGGTCTGCACTGGGGGGGTTCCCCTTCCCCTGCAGTGGGGGAACGGCCTCTGCCTCGGCTCCCTGGCCCGTAGATAAACACCCGTTTACAGAAGCAAGGCGTTGGCTGCCGCAGCCCCCCAACGTCCCCTGTGGCAGGTTCAGGTGGGATGCCTGGGGCTGTGTCAGGGTGACGGTAGTTTGACGAAGGGTTTAGATCGGGGCGGGCAATGATTTGGGGCGGAGGGCCGCTTACTGAGTGTTGGGAAGCCATCGGGGGCCGCGTGACAGGCGGTCGGGGCAGATAAATATTAATTTTCTAAATTGTTTAGGGGCCCCGTGGGCCGGATAGAATGGGCTGGGGGGCCGCAAGCTGGCTGAGTTCAAGCTTTGCCTTGCTTGTGTAAAAGGTTGAGCACCACTAGGCGAGCTGGTCTCCGGCCCCTGGCCCTGCTGGCTCGCAGTCTCCAGCAGCTGGTCTGACCCCGTCATGATGCAGAAGAGCCGGCTCCCTGCGTGGCTGCTGACCTGGGTCAGGAAGGCTGGGGACCAGCTGGATGGTACCGACCTCCAGGGAAGGCAGCCTGGCGGGTGGAGAGCTCGCAGGGATCCCACTGCTGCCCAGGCTGGCATCTTCTGGAGCAGCTGGAGCCAGGGAGGCTCCCTGCAGCCTGCCCTGGGGAGGGACGTTGGAGAGGGAGGTGCAATAGCGGTGGTGAAGGCACCCAGGATGTGGGGTAGACTCTTCCAAGGGGTTGACTCTCTCTTGCTGGGGCATGAGCCGGGAGCTGGGGGAGCCCAGGAGGGGCCCAGCCGTGGTGGGGCAGGAGGGCAGAGCGGGACTGGGCGAATCCCACGCTGCAGCGGCACATCCAGCTGCTCTGCGAAGAGCCTGGAGTCCAGTCTGCGTCGCTCCGGGTGGTCCCTCTGCGTCTCCGGGGCTGCAGCTGTGGCTGGGAGCCCCCATCCATGGGCAGGGCCAGGCTGAGGGGACACGTCTCCTGGACGAAGCTGCAGCATCCCAGCCTGGCATGGAGCAGGGGCTGGGCGATGGGCACGGTTCTCCGGCTCCTGTCCCATGGGCACCGCTCTCTTTACTGCAGGGCTGAGCTGAGGCCTGTGGCGATGGCAGGAGAAAGCGGCGGGCTCACAAGCAGTGGGGAGTCATCATGGAAGGCAGTGCTGGAGGATGCCCAGGGCTGAGGCATGGGCCGAGCAGGGGATGGGACCTGAGCCCCCAGCTTTGATGGAAGGAAGAACCTGGAGCCTGGATGCTGCTGCTCTGGCCCCGATCTCAGGGGGATGCGGCCAGGTGCACCGGGGCAGGCACAGCCCCCTGCAAGCCCTGCCCGTCCTCCTTCCCTCCTGTCCCTGGAGCTCAGGCAGGGACAGCCCTGCAGGACAGCAGCCTGTGGCCCAGCCCCGTCCCAGCTGTAGGCTCCAAACACCCCCCTGCCCTACACCATGGCCAGAACTGGGTCCCAGGCAGGCACCCTGGGCAGCTGGGCCCCCTTCCCCCCTCCTGTGTGGGCTCTGCTGGAGGTGGGTCCCCAAGGCACAGGGCTCCTAGGAGCTGACCAGAGCGCGGTGGTGAGCCCCAGCCTCCAGGAGCCCGGGCGGGAGTCTGAGCAGCCGGATGGGGAGACGGGCAGTGCCGTGGGCAGGGGTCCGGCTGGGAGGAGGAGGCATTGGGCAGAGCAGAGGCACTGGGCAGCACCCCCCGCCGGCACAAGAGGTCAGGGGGCACTGGGGGGGCACCGTGCTGGGGACGGGCAGCCGTGCCCGGCACCTCCCCGAGAGTCACCTTCCCTGGGCAGGGCCGGGGCGCAGCTGGGGGTGCCCCTGCTCGCTGCTATAGGACGCCCTCCATGAAGCTGGTGTCCAGGTGCTGGATGAGCACGCGGAGGAAGGACATCTCCTTGCGGGTGTTCTCAAAGATGACGCGCGGGTCGTCGGACTGGCAGCGCAGGCAGTTGGGGGCCATCACCATGGCCAGGTTGTTGACGTCCATCTTGGTCACCGCCACGTTGGCCGGCTGCACGAACACCTGCCGGAGGGGCGGGCAGGGGTGAGTGTGGTCTCCCCAGGGCAGCTCAGACCCTCGGGCCGGCCCCCCAGCCCTCGTCCTTGCCCTGGACGTTTGTCCGGAGACCCAACCTGAGCCTGCTCTGCTGAGGTCTAAAGTCATGGCTTTGTGCCTCTGCAGCGACGGGGAGCAGCTCTCCCGACGGCAGCCCTGGCGGCCTGTTCTCCAGGCTGGACACGGCCGGCGCTGCGGTCGGTCGCCTGCCTCTGGACCCCTCCAACTTCCCCCTGGCCCTGAAGAGGCCTCTCCTCTATGGTGGCTTGGTGGTGCCCCCCGCACCTCCGTGCCCACCTGCCTGGGCTGGCTAGGGAGCTCCCAGACCCGCCGCCCCCTCTCCGGAGCCGCGGACCCCACCTGTAGGAAGCGGATGAGGTAGCAGAGCACCATCTTGTTGATGCGGGGCAGGGAGTGGACGACGGCGATGGCGGCCTCGGGGTTCTCGTAGTGGGTGATGCACTGTTCGTAGAAGTCGTGGGGGATCAGCGGCTCCTCCAGCTCCCGGTACCACAGCTTCAGCAGCGAGGCTGTGGAGAGCGGGCAGAGGGGCTCGTGGGTGGGCAGGCCGCGAACGGGAGCTCCTGCGTCCTGCCGCTGCTACGTGCTGGACCAGGGCTCGGAGGGGAGCCACGAGAGGGACGCGCATGCACACAGGGGCACACGCGTGTAGGCAAATGCACACGTGCGCGCACAAACATGCACACACGCGAGCATGTGCACACATGCATGCACACGAATGCACACACATGCACGTACACCCAGATACACATATGTAGAAGTGTGTGCACACATGGATGCACATACACAAGCACACACCCAAACACACGCACGCACCTGCAAATGCACATGTGCACACATGAATGCATGCACACACAAGCTTATATACACAAATGCCCATATGCACACGTACACACACACATGCACAAACACATGCACACACATGAACACACATATGCACAATCATACGTGTGCACACATGAATGCATGCACACACAAACACCTCCACATACCCACGAATGCACATACACACACATAAACATGCGCATATGCACATGCACACAAACATGGATGTGCATATGCACACACGTGTACACACATGAATGCATGCACACGTGCACACACAATGGGCTGCTCGTGTCTGTGGTTCCCAGCACGGCTGACAAGGGACTGAACCTGCCAAGCCCCCATGTGCTGACCGTGTCCTTCCTGGGCCCTGGCACCCCCTGCCTGGGCTTGGGCTGATCCCAGCAAGCCCCCGGGACCCAGGCCCTCCTGCCCCCGCTCCGGCTGGACAAGGGACCTGCTCCCTGCAGGCTCCCTGGCTCGGGCTCCTCCAACCAGGCCCGGCCCCATGCACAGCAGGGCTCGCTTGGCCAAAACCGGCTCCTGCCCCTGGCTGCAGCGGCGGGAGCCCCTCACCTGGGGCTGCAGGCTGGCACTAGCTCTGGCAGGGCCAGGGGGTGCTGGGCAGCAGGGTTGCGGGGCTAGGAAACAAGCACTGGGCACTGGTGTCCCTGCCACAGTGGAGGAGACACAGGCCCTGGGACGGCTCCACCCAGCTGGTGGTGGCCGGCAGTGGCCGGTGTGGCCACAAGAGCCCATTGAGGGCCAGGCTCCCCCCAGCCCTGCTCACAGGCTGCAGGGGGGGGGATTAGGGGCACTCTCCCTTACCAGGGACGTGGGGGTCTTCCAAGCCGGTGGGGATCTTCCACTGGTCGACCTGCAGCTTGAGGGCGTTGACCTCATCGATGTCTCCGGGGACCCTGCGCGGGAGAGGGACAGGACCCCGCCGGCGTGAGACGGGGCAGGGAGGCACCAGGTCTCTTGCCCCAGCCCCACAACCAGCCCAGCCGAGACAGGAACAGGAGGCCTCCTCCTCCGCTCCAGGGCTGAGCCAGCCTTGCGGGGAGGAAAGGCTTCCCAAGAGCCGAGCTGGATCTCCCTTGCTGCAGCTCGGTGCCCTGCAGCCACGGACAGAGCCGGTCTCCCCAGCGCCCCCAGGCCAGGCGCCCAGGCTGCCCTACCTGAAGATGCCCTCGGTCTGGTCTCCGTTGAGTGCCAGCACCTCCTCGGACAGCCGGGTCTGCACCCAGGGCAGCTGGCGGTCGGGGTACCGCTCTTTCTGCATGTTGACGATCTCCTGCAGGGAGCTCCCGAACATGGAGGGGTTGAACACGGCGTTCTTGGCGTGCCGGATTTCCTCGATGTTCGGCTTCTTCAGGCCCTGCCGGAGACAGCGCCGGCGTCACGGCACAGGCGAGCGGAGAGGGGCACGCGCAGCTCCCCACGGACAAGGAGTGCTCGGTGGGGACGGGCGCGGGGACACATCATGCATGGCACAAGGCTCCGCGCTGGTCACGGGTGCTCCTGAACTGAGCACATGCGTGGCCTGACCCTGCACTGCCCACGAAGCCTCCTGCAAAGCCTTGGGTCCGTAGCAAGTCACAGCCCACCTGTGCCAGGCCTCACATGCCTCCTCTGTGACCGGGGGGGGAGGCAATATGCCCCCAATACTCATGAGAGCATCTCCTGCCTGCACTGGAGGTGAATCACCGGCTGCAGTAGGGGGCTCATGACACACAGGCTCTGATCCTGTCCAGTGGACCCCGTCTACAGGCCACTTTGGTAGGTGTCATTTTCCCTCTCTAAAGGGGTTGTCTCCTCTGCTGCCCCCACACAAGCTTCACCCAGCCCTGAAATGCGGCCACCTCTGGGGTGGAACATGGCAGTTCTCAGCACACTGCGGTGCACGCCGGCGTATGGGATGACAAATAATCACTGCCTGGCTCTAGCCCGGCAAGGGGAGGGCCCCTCCAGCTCTGTGTCCCCAGCAAAACCCCTTGCCCTGGCAGGGCGGACAGCAGGCACGACTGTCCTGCTGGTGCTGGGCCGAGGCTGCCGGTATCTGGGAGCTGGGTCTCGGGCTGGCCAAACCCCCGGGCTCTGCACCTGTCCTCCACCCTGGGGCCAGGCCCCGCTTCCCAATGTGCCCCCGGCTAACGAGCCAAATCTCCGGCTCTATCCAGCCCTGGGGAGGCCTCCCCTGAAGTCCTGTGTCCAGGGCTGGGCCCCGCGCTTCGAGGACGTGGAGAGATTGCAAAGAGTCCAGAGCAGGGAGACAAAAAGGGTCGGGGCCTGGGAGACACGACTGATGGGGCTGGAAGAGCCGGGGTATTTAGTCTGGAGAAGAGGAGGTTGGGGGGGGATTGGAGGGTCCTGGCTGGGGGGCTCTGTCCCTGCGCTCAGGCTCAATGCTGCACTGGGGCAGGAAGGGATTTCCCCCCTGCTCAGACTGGTGCGGACTGGGGGGTTTCCCCTTGCTCTGCAGCAGGGGCATGGCCTGGGCCTGGGCTCTCTGCAGCAGGATGGTGGTGGCCGCGGCCCCCCTGTATCCCAGGGGTAAGGGCTGGGGGTGATGCCTGGGTCTGTGTCAGGGGGGCTGCATCGTGTGGATCCGAGGTCGGACACGGGCTTGTCTGTGGGGTTTGGACAGGGCTGATCCTGCCTTAGGCAGGGGTTGGGCTGGATGTGACCCCACAGTTTTCAAATCCCCAAGGGGCGACAACAGAAAGGATGGAGACGGGCAGGCGGCTCGCTGCCTTTCTTTTGACATGGTGTCGGCAGACGTCAGGAACGCCCCCGTTCGCTCCCTCGCGGTTACCCTGTAGCTGGCGGTGCTCGGGGCTGGCCATAAAGCTCCAGCTCCTGGAGTCGTGGGATTTGCAGAGATTCCCGCTTGCACCAGAGGAAGCTGGTGGCCCTCACGGCTGCATGGGGAGAGCCCAGAAATATGGGGGGTAGGGAGCAGGCCAGCGACCGCCTGGCTCATCGCAGTGTGCCTCTCGGTGGGGCGCGGGGCAGGGCTCTGGCTCCCGCGCCTGCCCCTTGTTTCTGGAAGGCGACCGGTGGGTGCACAGGTGGGTGTCCAGCGGGGCCTCAGCACCTCTGACCCCAGTCCCACTCGTGGTCACGGTGGGGAATAGCTGAGATCCAGCCCTTCCGTCCTCACCTCTTGGTCCATGTGATGCTCATTCCCAGCAATGGTGCAATGGGCCGGGCTGATGCTGACGGGTGCCTGCTAATCGAGAGGAGCTGTCGGCACGGAGAGCTGGAGCAGCAGGGGCACCAAGTGCTGTCTTAGTTCGCAGAGGGGGCTCTGTTTGGCCCGCAGCCTTGTGGCATGGGGAGGGCAGCCCAAGAAGCAGCTGGACCCATGCTCCATCACCCATCCTGGCACTGGGAGCCCTGTGGAGGGGGCTAGGCAGGGTGTGGGGCACTGCCATGCCTCTGGCAACGAGGTCTGCTCCCTGGCTCTTGGCAGCTTGTGGGTATTGCACGCTCCAGTCCTAGCCGCCCCAGTTCATAGGACCCTGTGACTTGCAGCCAGCAGCTGCCAGGGACGTGCGGCCCTCCATGGCCCGGGGCGATGGCAGCCGGACTCCCAGCGAGCTCTTCCATACGCTGAATGCAAAGTCCTGGTCCGAGGAAAGTGCTGGCGGATGCTGCGGGCTGCTCCGCCGTGATGCTGAGGGCAACTGGGGCTGCGGTGGGTGATCCATCCCTTGCCCCCGCACTCGAAAGGGTCTGTGCCGTTCTGGGCTGTATCCGGGATGCGTGCGAGGGAGGCTGGACTCTGGATCGGGAACAGCCTGAGCCGTGCTGAGGTCTGGATCGGAGGCAGGTGCTGACCCTTTGCAAGGCATCCAGGAGGTGGCTGGAAGGACTGGGAACATACCCGATGGTGGGGGGTGACCTCAGGGGAGCACTTGCGTTAGCTCACCCAGGCCCAGGCGCTGGAGCAGGGCGACTGAGCTGCCTCGGGAAGCCGGGTCCCCGCCAGTCTGTCCTGGGGGCCCTTCGCGGTTTCCCCCTTCTCCGTTCTCCAGCTCCAGCTCTTGTATCACGTCTCCCGCCGGCGGTCAGAGGAGCCGAGGGGCTCATCTCCTCCAGATCCAGGAAGGGGGATTTTCCATCTCTCGCCTGCCAGAGACGCTGGAGTCCCCTGCCCCTGGAAGCTGCCCTGCTTTTTGCAGCTTGCTCCAGGCTTTCTCAGCCGCCTGCCTCCAGCAGCGTTGCAGGGGAGAGCCTTGCCCAGCTCCTGAAGACGTCTCCGGGCCTCCGGCCTGGCCTGGTTGGCGCAGAGCGGAAGCCGCCCGAGCCCCTGGCTACCCTGGCGTGGGGCTGGGGGTGTAGCCTGGGCGCCCTGGGCAGGGAGGGCCAGATCCTGCCCTTGCTGACTTGCTCTGGTGCCTTGGCTCTGATGGGGAGGGGACGGCCTCTCCCCCACATTGTGCAGCCGGTGATGGACGCCACAGCCCCGCAGGGCACCCGAGGGAGCGCTGGGGAGAGATGCGGGGCTGGACACCCGGCTGGGTCTGGGGGGCTAGCTGGTGGCCTTGGGCAAGTCACTCTCCGCCCCCCTCCACCCGTGCCTCAGTTCCCCCGGGGCAGAGCCGGCGAGGCTGGGCTCCTGACGCGGGAGCCGGAGAAGGGTCCCGCTTCTGCCAGTCCCTCCGTGCCGCTGTGACGGCTCCAGGCTCCCAGGCGCCACACGTGTCACCGAGCGCGGGGAGCGGGGCTGTGCTAGGGGCTGTACAATGCTACCATGCCGGCCACAGCCCGTTTGTCCCAGCCAAAGGCCCCCCAGCACGTACCAGCAGCGCTCTGCCTCCTTCATCCCCCCGATGTGACGTGCCCCGGGCCCTCAGCCCTGGGGAGGCCGGGGGAGACTGCCCCACTCCCACCCAGGACCCGCTCCGGCCAGACGCTCGCTGACAGCACCTGGCGCGGAGCTGACGGCAGAGAAATGGGACGATACCTTCTTGGCGCCCGTCAAGGCTGCTTTCTGGAGCTTGTTGTAGCAGTACTTGGCATACGTGCTGATCGCCACCCCTGCAAGAGAGAGCAGAGCAGAGCGTCAGGCTGCGCAGTGGAGGAAGGCAGGGCTGGGGGTCCGGCCGGGAGGCTCCAGCCGGGCTTGGGGACCAGGCTTCAGAGCCGAGCACACGCAAAACCAGGCCCCGCCGGGGTGCCCGGGCCGCTCCGGACCCTCCAGGCTGGCATGTGGGGCTTCCCCCAGGATCGCACGCGTGTGTCTGCACCTGGAGTCTGCCCGGGGGTGTTTGCTAGGACCGCCATGGCCTCGGCTGGTCTCTGACAGGACCCCCTAAAGCCAGCTCAGGGTGGGTGAATACTGGCTTCTTCCCACACCAAGATCCCGACCTGCCCCGGTTCCCCGTGGCCCCGACTCAAGGAGCTGCACCCAGTTCCTCCTGCCGGGGAGACCCAGCACAGCTTGAAGTCCCAAGCAGTGCAGGGTTTCCTGGGGCACAAGCCACCCAGCCAGAGCGGCGAAGCCGTTCCAGCTCGCACAGCCCAGCGCCCTGTCCAGCCTGTCTGGTCTCGGGGCTCCAACACTGCAGACCTCACCCTCCTCTTCCCCGGGTATGCTCATCTCCTTCTCCCTCTGATGCCTCCCGGCCTCTCCTCCCAAGGACCGAGACTATTCAAGGATGCTGAAGACCCCTCTCGCCTTGTCCTGCTGCAGCCAGGCCTGGCACCGAACCCTGCATTCCCTGTGCCCAGGTGAAGGAGGGAAGTAGGGACACGCGACATTTCATAGCAATCCTAGAGAAGGATCAGCCCCGTCCAAACCAGCCCAGACAAACCCCATGTCTGACCTCTGAGCAACACAACACAGCCGCCCCTGACCCCGCACCTGCCCCTGCCCCAGGGAAAGCAGGGGGACTGCGGCCGCCAACGTCCTGCAGGTCTGAGCATGGCGCAGAGTTCCTTCCTGACCCCAAATTTCAACAGTGCGAATGCACGTAACACAGCAAGATTGCAGCAAACCTTGGAGTCATAGAAAATGAGGTTGGAAGGGACCTCAGGAGGTCACATCTTATCTAACCCCCTGCTGCAAGCAGGACCGGCCCCAACTACATCATCCCAGCCAGGGTTTTGTCTACCCAGGTCTTCAAAACCTCCAAGGATGGAGAGTCCATCATGGCTGGTGCCCAGGCCAGCTCTGATCCCAGCCATCACTCCTGTAAGTGGACGTCGGTGTCAAAGTGCAATTCTGCTCCTCCTTGTCCAGGCTGTTGAACAGCCAGGAATGCACTGACCTCCAGGACACATGTTCCCTGGCCCTGCATCCTGGAGCAAGGAGGATCCTCGCTCCAGACACAGCCAGCATCCATCCCCTTGCATCCTGGACCAAGGAGGATCCTCGCTCCAGACACAGCCAGCATCCATCCCTGCTCCAGATGCAGCTCAGCTCCATCGCTGAGCTCAGGTGGAATACTTTAAAATCCCCATTTGAATGGGAAAATGCAAAACAAGAAACCATCTGCAGGCTAGGTGGTGTTAAGTCCTCCACTGGAGGGTAGGGCTAGGATTCAGACCTTGACACACTGGAGGATTGGACCAAGAGATATCTCAGGAGGTTCAACAAGGACATGTGCAAAGTCCTGCACTGAGGAGGGAGCAATCTCATGCACCAGTGCAGGCTGGGGGCGACGGGCCGGGCAGCAGCTCTGCAGAAAAGGCCCTGGGGGGACAGGGGACACGAAGCTGGACAGGAGCCAGCAGTGTGCCCTTGGTGCCAAGAAGGCAACCGGCATCCTGGGCTGCACTGGTAGGAGCGTTGCCGGCAGATGGAGGGCAGTGATCCTTCCCCTCTATTCAGCACTGGGGAGGCCACATCTGGAGTCCTGTGTCCAGCTGTGGGCCCCACTACAGAAAGGCTGTGGACACATTGGAGACTCCAGTGGAGGGGAATGAAAATGGTTGTGGGGATGGGGGAGAGGACTGGTGAGGAGAGGCTGAGGGACCTGGGCTGATGTAGTCTGGAGAAGAGAAGATGGAGGGGGATTGAATAGCAGCCTTCACCTCCCTGCAGGGGGGCTGCACAGAGGCTGGAGCTGGGCTGTTGTCAGAGATGGCAGAACAAGCAGCAATGGGCTCAAGCTGCAGCAAGGGAAGTTGAGGTTGGATATTAGGACAAACTCTGTCCCAAGGACGGTGGTGAAACACTGGGACAGGTTACCCAGAGAGGTGGTGGACTCTCCATCCTTGGAGGTGTCTAAGACCCAGGTAGACAAAGCCCTGGCTGGGATGATATAGTTAGGGCTGGTGCTGCTTGGAGCAGGGGTTGGACTAGATGTGACCTCCTGAGCTCCCTTCAACCTCATTTTTATGATTCAGCACGCATGGTTTAAACAGGGACTGCGGTTCTTACTCCTTTACCTGGATTAGCTTTTGTGACCCCTTTGCTCCGGGGGCTTCTTTGCTTGTCTGCCCCCTCCCCGTGCCTTCCCAGCTACCCAAGCACGCGCTCCACTCGATGCTCTGCTCCGCGCCATCCTTTCACAGCATCTGAAGTGAACTTGTTTTCATGAAAGCCTGTGATCTCTCCCTCTCTCCCTCATTTTGGGCTAGTCTAAAAAGGTGCTTATCGGCCCTGCCTTCCAATTTAGGTCTTATCCACGGTTGCTGGGAGCTCTTGCAGGCATGCAGTTGCTACAGAGAGGATAGCGGGTGCCACGTCCAGTCACTGATGGCATCTGCTGGGGATCCCACTAGCCCGTCCTGATGCTCAGTTCCAGCAGAGCTGCACCTGCCCCAAGGCCGGGGGGATTGTCCGCAGGCAGCGCCCCCCCACTCTGGCTGCTCCAAAGGCCCGGCCAGGGATCCAGATGGGGTGGCCACCAACGCTCCTAGATGCCCTGTCCCCTGCTGCCCCTTCTGCCCACTGCATGGACGCCGCTGCCCGGAAGGCAGCCCCAGACCAGGTGCTGGGGCAGCATCCTACAAGCCACCCCCCTGCAGATGGGACAGGAGGTGGGAGTTAGCCCAGTGTGCCTGGGCAGGGGTGGGGGGCTCAGGGGAGCACTGCCTCTGGACCAGAGGGAAGGCGACCCGGGCTGGCAAGGCCTGTGGGTTGTGCAGGTACAGGGCACAGAGGAAACAGGGGTGAGTCTCCCCCACTTCACACGTGCAAGTGAACACAGAGATCCTCTCCCACTGAAGCAGCCCCACTGCCCGTTTGCTGGTGGCTCGGTGCAACCAGCCCTCCCCGCGTCTCCCGGTTCAGGGACCTCGCTGCATTTTCCCGAAGCTCCAACCTCTGTTTTCACGTTTCCCTCGTAGAGGGGTAGGTGCCAGAGCCAGGCTGGATGCGGCCAAGCCCAGCTCCCCCTTCCCTCCTCACTCAGGTCCTCCCCTAAGAGCCAACCACCACCCTGCAAACAACAAGCAAACTCCTTCTTTTACCTGGCTCTGGCTAATTACCTTCCTCCCCGCCCCCCTCACTTCCACGCCTGCTAACGAGCCCGTGAACCCAATCCTCCTCATTGCAACAGGTGCAGGGCCGAGATCTCTG
>NW_005843090.1:156953-160843 GCF_000455745.1 Alligator sinensis
CTCCCCCGGTTCCCCGTGGCCCCGACTCAAGGAGCTGCACCCAGTTCCTCCTGCCGGGGAGACCCAGCACAGCTTGAAGTCCCAAGCAGTGCAGGGTTTCCTGGGGCACAAGCCACCCAGCCAGAGCGGCGAAGCCGTTCCAGCTCGCACAGCCCAGCGCCCTGTCCAGCCTGTCTGGTCTCGGGGCTCCAACACTGCAGACCTCACCCTCCTCTTCCCCGGGTATGCTCATCTCCTTCTCCCTCTGATGCCTCCCGGCCTCTCCTCCCAAGGACCGAGACTATTCAAGGATGCTGAAGACCCCTCTCGCCTTGTCCTGCTGCAGCCAGGCCTGGCACCGAACCCTGCATTCCCTGTGCCCAGGTGAAGGAGGGAAGTAGGGACACGCGACATTTCATAGCAATCCTAGAGAAGGATCAGCCCCGTCCAAACCAGCCCAGACAAACCCCATGTCTGACCTCTGAGCAACACAACACAGCCGCCCCTGACCCCGCACCTGCCCCTGCCCCAGGGAAAGCAGGGGGACTGCGGCCGCCAACGTCCTGCAGGTCTGAGCATGGCGCAGAGTTCCTTCCTGACCCCAAATTTCAACAGTGCGAATGCACGTAACACAGCAAGATTGCAGCAAACCTTGGAGTCATAGAAAATGAGGTTGGAAGGGACCTCAGGAGGTCACATCTTATCTAACCCCCTGCTGCAAGCAGGACCGGCCCCAACTACATCATCCCAGCCAGGGTTTTGTCTACCCAGGTCTTCAAAACCTCCAAGGATGGAGAGTCCATCATGGCTGGTGCCCAGGCCAGCTCTGATCCCAGCCATCACTCCTGTAAGTGGACGTCGGTGTCAAAGTGCAATTCTGCTCCTCCTTGTCCAGGCTGTTGAACAGCCAGGAATGCACTGACCTCCAGGACACATGTTCCCTGGCCCTGCATCCTGGAGCAAGGAGGATCCTCGCTCCAGACACAGCCAGCATCCATCCCTGCTCCAGATGCAGCTCAGCTCCATCGCTGAGCTCAGGTGGAATACTTTAAAATCCCCATTTGAATGGGAAAATGCAAAACAAGAAACCATCTGCAGGCTAGGTGGTGTTAAGTCCTCCACTGGAGGGTAGGGCTAGGATTCAGACCTTGACACACTGGAGGATTGGACCAAGAGATATCTCAGGAGGTTCAACAAGGACATGTGCAAAGTCCTGCACTGAGGAGGGAGCAATCTCATGCACCAGTGCAGGCTGGGGGCGACGGGCCGGGCAGCAGCTCTGCAGAAAAGGCCCTGGGGGGACAGGGGACACGAAGCTGGACAGGAGCCAGCAGTGTGCCCTTGGTGCCAAGAAGGCAACCGGCATCCTGGGCTGCACTGGTAGGAGCGTTGCCGGCAGATGGAGGGCAGTGATCCTTCCCCTCTATTCAGCACTGGGGAGGCCACATCTGGAGTCCTGTGTCCAGCTGTGGGCCCCACTACAGAAAGGCTGTGGACACATTGGAGACTCCAGTGGAGGGGAATGAAAATGGTTGTGGGGATGGGGGAGAGGACTGGTGAGGAGAGGCTGAGGGACCTGGGCTGATGTAGTCTGGAGAAGAGAAGATGGAGGGGGATTGAATAGCAGCCTTCACCTCCCTGCAGGGGGGCTGCACAGAGGCTGGAGCTGGGCTGTTGTCAGAGATGGCAGAACAAGCAGCAATGGGCTCAAGCTGCAGCAAGGGAAGTTGAGGTTGGATATTAGGACAAACTCTGTCCCAAGGACGGTGGTGAAACACTGGGACAGGTTACCCAGAGAGGTGGTGGACTCTCCATCCTTGGAGGTGTCTAAGACCCAGGTAGACAAAGCCCTGGCTGGGATGATATAGTTAGGGCTGGTGCTGCTTGGAGCAGGGGTTGGACTAGATGTGACCTCCTGAGCTCCCTTCAACCTCATTTTTATGATTCAGCACGCATGGTTTAAACAGGGACTGCGGTTCTTACTCCTTTACCTGGATTAGCTTTTGTGACCCCTTTGCTCCGGGGGCTTCTTTGCTTGTCTGCCCCCTCCCCGTGCCTTCCCAGCTACCCAAGCACGCGCTCCACTCGATGCTCTGCTCCGCGCCATCCTTTCACAGCATCTGAAGTGAACTTGTTTTCATGAAAGCCTGTGATCTCTCCCTCTCTCCCTCATTTTGGGCTAGTCTAAAAAGGTGCTTATCGGCCCTGCCTTCCAATTTAGGTCTTATCCACGGTTGCTGGGAGCTCTTGCAGGCATGCAGTTGCTACAGAGAGGATAGCGGGTGCCACGTCCAGTCACTGATGGCATCTGCTGGGGATCCCACTAGCCCGTCCTGATGCTCAGTTCCAGCAGAGCTGCACCTGCCCCAAGGCCGGGGGGATTGTCCGCAGGCAGCGCCCCCCCACTCTGGCTGCTCCAAAGGCCCGGCCAGGGATCCAGATGGGGTGGCCACCAACGCTCCTAGATGCCCTGTCCCCTGCTGCCCCTTCTGCCCACTGCATGGACGCCGCTGCCCGGAAGGCAGCCCCAGACCAGGTGCTGGGGCAGCATCCTACAAGCCACCCCCCTGCAGATGGGACAGGAGGTGGGAGTTAGCCCAGTGTGCCTGGGCAGGGGTGGGGGGCTCAGGGGAGCACTGCCTCTGGACCAGAGGGAAGGCGACCCGGGCTGGCAAGGCCTGTGGGTTGTGCAGGTACAGGGCACAGAGGAAACAGGGGTGAGTCTCCCCCACTTCACACGTGCAAGTGAACACAGAGATCCTCTCCCACTGAAGCAGCCCCACTGCCCGTTTGCTGGTGGCTCGGTGCAACCAGCCCTCCCCGCGTCTCCCGGTTCAGGGACCTCGCTGCATTTTCCCGAAGCTCCAACCTCTGTTTTCACGTTTCCCTCGTAGAGGGGTAGGTGCCAGAGCCAGGCTGGATGCGGCCAAGCCCAGCTCCCCCTTCCCTCCTCACTCAGGTCCTCCCCTAAGAGCCAACCACCACCCTGCAAACAACAAGCAAACTCCTTCTTTTACCTGGCTCTGGCTAATTACCTTCCTCCCCGCCCCCCTCACTTCCACGCCTGCTAACGAGCCCGTGAACCCAATCCTCCTCATTGCAACAGGTGCAGGGCTGAGATCTCTGCCCCAGCCGGGCCGCGAGAACCATCCCTACTTCGTAGTCGCGGTGTGACTCTGCACTGGGCCGGACCCCTCGGGGGGCCCTGCTGCTGCTGCTCACCCCTTTTCCATTCACCGCCCCCAGCGTAGCCCCCACCACTGCCGTGAGAGCAGCTGCACCAAGCACAGGCCCCGTCTGCATTGGGATGAGCCCGGATCGGCCGCCGTTGGGTCTAACCCGGTGCACGGAGCAGCCCAGGGTGGGTCTAGCTCTCTCCGTCTCATCCCGTGTGCAGGCGCAGACGCAGACGCAGACCCAGCGAGAGGTTAGGGGGACGAAGAGCCGTGAAGGAGGAGGAGGAGGAGGGGTGGGGGGAGAGTGGTGAAAGGCTGGAGAGAAGCAGGTGGCAGGTGGCTAGAGCGGCAGCAGGAAGGCGAGGGGGACCCTACCATCGTGCTCCTCGATATAGGGCTTGGGTTTCTTTCTCAATTTGGATTTCTTCTTACTGTTCCTGTCCAGGAGCTCTTTAATGTGCTGGGTCACTGGGGAGCAAACACAACGATGAGGACAACAGAACGCAACGCAAACGAGAGCATGGCGGCGCGGGAGCCCCGGGGGCCAAGCCAGCGGCACGCGCAGGGGCCAGCGACTGGCCTGCGTATGGGCACGGGAGGAGGAGACATGGCTTGTCGGGCATTCACTTTAACCTGGGCCAACACGATCCCAGCCAGGCCCCCCTCCAGCGCCTCGGGAAACCACCCCCTGGGATCCGCAGCCGTGGCAGGGGCCCGCGGCGGGGGCTGCGGGGG
>NW_005843090.1:160853-167833 GCF_000455745.1 Alligator sinensis
AAACCCACCCCCTGGGATCCGCAGCCGTGGCAGGGCCTAGCGGCGGGCATTCAGGGGTGAACGTTTCAGTCGGGGGCTCGGTTCCTCCCGCAGCATCACTTGTGTAGCCAGAGGCATCCTGCCGAGAGCAGGGGGCTGAGCTAGGAGCCAGATCCTATTGCACCCATTGGGTGTCTACTGGACGCAGGCGCCCGAGGCTGCCGGCAGACCTGAAGGCAATTGCGCAGCTGGCAGGTCAGCGAGTTTGGGGACGGGGCATAAAATTCCTCACGCCCCATGTGGGCCATTGCCAGCTGCTGGCATGGGGGGAGCCCGGCGTGGCCAGGCCTGGTCCTGCAAACTGCACTCGAGCTGCACGGGCAGCGGGGAGCTCCTGTCTGCCCAGCTGCTGTTCCCGTGGGCACTTCCACGGGTGCCCGGGTGTGCAGTTGGGAGCTCCCAGCATCACACTTGCTTTTTAAAGGTCTGAGCCAGAGACCCGGGGAGATTTTCCCTGATGTCAGGCTCCTGGCACACCAATATGTCTCTGAGGATGGGGCACTGGATCCAGCACCCGGGACTGCCCCCTGCCCAGTCCCACTGAGCCGGGAGGGGGCAGCTGTGTCCCAGACCCCAGGGGCTGCCCCATGCCGGTTCCTGGCACGCAACTGAACGCTGGGGTCCGTCATGGCTCACCCCGACCCATCACACGTTCCATTGATGGCGCGATACAAACAAGCCACAGAGATGTTCTACGTTATATGTGGACCATCTTTGTGGCTTGTCTGTGACATTACCATGCCATCAACTGGCTTTCTCGTGCGGCGGAGCGACTATTTATGGCATATCTCACACCTGAATCATGCTCTAAAGGTAACAGGTGCCAGGGCCCTTAGTGCGAGTCTATTCTGTCACATTCAGGTCCTGGAAAATCCAGACCGTGGGAACGCACTGGCACCTGACCCTTATGACCGAGTCATGCAAAGCAGCGAGGAGCCTACCCACCTTTTGCATTATCCCTTTCAGGGACTTGAGCGCGGGGACCAGAATCAGACGCTTTTCGGGTGGAACAGAACCCAGAGGGCCCTGTCTGCCCCGTCTCTCTGCTCTTCTTGCCCTACACACCCAGGCCATGCCCACTACGTGTAGTTAAACCTCTGCTGGGCCTGGTCCCACGATGCTTGGGGTCTGGGGTCTATTTCCGAGGCTCGACCCGTCCCTGCTGCGTGACTCCAGGCAGCTCCCTTGGGCCCCTCTGCTCTGGCACCACTGGCGCTCTCTGCCTGCTGACAGTGCCCTGCCTGGGCCGAATGGCTGCATTTACGGGGCACTTCTGAGAAAGCTGGGAGATCTACTGACAGCGATCATTGCTGACAGGCTTCCCCAACCACTCTGTACAGCAGGAGAGACTGAAACCGTAGGAGACCTGAGACTGGAAAAAGGCAACTGTCCCATTCGGGATGGAACTGAGTGACTGGCCCTTGCTGGAAAAGGCTGGAGGATTGTGAGTGACCCGTAAGGTGCAGGCCCTCGAGCTCACGTCTCCTCAGAAGGCCCCGGTGCCAGCGGGTTGGAAACCAGGGCTCCCGCCAACAAAAAATGACATGGGGAAAAGTAACACAAACCAAACTCAATAGGGGAACCAAACAAAATCATAAAGTGTGCAGTGGAATGGGGGGGGACGGGACACAGCCGGTGCTCCTGGGGGCAGGGGGACAGAGGGGTGAGGCTGGACGCGGCCTTTTGGAGCTGGCCTGGCCACAACCTGAATCCAGCCAGGCGGAGAGACTGAAATGAGCTTCACGTGCCCGCCTCAGGCAGGTGAGGGGGAGACAGCGTGTGTGCATGCGTGTGTGTGTGTGTGCACATGTGCATGAGTGTGCGACCCAATGGATGCAACAGCTGTGCGGATGTGTGTACCGTGTAGTCCAGCCTTCTGGCTGGGGCTCCTGCAGTACTGGGCACCCTCCAGGATACCCCATTAATGCCCACCATGGCATGAGAAAGATACTAGAGGTTCAACAGACTTCCCCGCTGCCCCCCAAGAGCTCCCTGCGCCCAGCTGGTGCCCCACCGCTCCTGAGATCTTTCAACACATTGTTCGCAATGTCCCCAGGGGCACGGCTCCCCCAGGTAGAGGCTGCCTCTCCAGGGGACTGGCCCCGGGTGCCACCAGTCTTGGCCTCCTTGGTTGGCTCTGGGGGGCAGCCAGAAGCTGAGGTTACCCTCCTCACCAGGCTTAGCCCAAGCTGGGGACAGAGACACTAATGCCGTGAGCACAGAGCTGGCAGGCAGCGCCTCAGCCCTGGCTCTGATGCCACCTCTCCGTGGCTCAGGGAAGGCCCTGTCCCTTTGAACCTCAGTTTCCCCATCTGAGAAGTGGGAAGAATGATGGAAGGAGGGCAAGGCCCTGGGCATCTCCATTCCCCCTGCTCTCTCTCCCTGAAGCTCATGGGCATTTGGGGGCCCTGTGGCACTCTAGCACCCCATGGCAGGGGGACATCTTGCCCAGGACTGTCTCAGGCCCCCTTTGCCATGGTATTGGGCCGCTCTACCACCAGCAGCATGTCAGCCCGAGCTCTGCCAATGCCCCCTGCCCACCACAGACAGATGGATGAGCAGGACAGGGCCTTGGCTGCTGCCGTGAGGCCTGCTGGAGAGCCCCAGGGCTGACTCATTGGCATCTACTATCCAGGGCCAGAGGGTATGAAGCCATACGTGGGAGGTGTCACGAGGCTCCCACCCTTTTAGCCAGCACAAGAGCAACCCTGAGCCACGAGAGGACCGGGCCCTGGATCCCACAGGCTGTCCAGGCTGCACCCCAGACAGACCGGATGGACGGACAGCTGTACGGACAGCACGACTGGGGCCTGGGCTTTAGAAGCAGCAGGAAGTTTGCAGCCAGGCCTCACTCATGCAGGCACCACGCATTGGCAGGGCGCGGAGGAGCGGACACATGACAGGTACCTCGGGGTACAGTTACTTTTCCTTTTCTCCAGCGTAACTTTGCCCCGGAGTGGACTGGATTCACACTGGTGTGCGGCCGAGTACTGGGAACCTGCTTCGCTTCTATCCCAGAGTAAAGGGAACTTCCCCTGGGATAAGTGTGTTGTGTGTCTGCACTGAGGGCAATAATACCACGAGGTGACTGCAAGGCACAGGTTGTGGAGGGCGGTCTCCGGAGCAGGCAAAGGAGGGAGATTGCATGCACTGGACTAGCCGCCTGCGGGGTCTGCGTGCCGGGGAGACCTCTCAAATGCAGCCCTGCAGCTGCAGGACAGCGGCCCTCTGATCTGAGCCATGCACAAGCCAGGCAGGTCTGAAGCATCCCCTGTGCTCTGGTTGCCTGTCATCAATCCCCAAAGCCCTTTGCTGCCTTCTGAGCTCAGGAAAGCTCGTGCCTAATGAACGGCTGCAGTCAGGGACTTCGTAGGGAGCCAGCCTCACAGCCTGAGAAGCAGGAATCCAGGGGGAAGCTGCACCAAAATCCCAACAAAGCAGTGGCGAGAAACTCGAGTCACGAGTTGGACCAACTCATCCCAGAACCCGTGTCTCTATCACGCAGTCCTCGTACTCATGCAAAACTGACCCAGGCCTTTCAAAGCCGGGAATAAAAATCCCTAACTTGACCAGACTCTAAAAACCAAGGACTAAATGCAGACAATAGCTGGGGGGTCCCTGCCAGCCACCCGCTCCCACTGTAAACCCACATTGGGTTCATTTATTCCAACTGCTTCTTGCCTCTCTTGGGGCTACTTCTGCTAACTTCTCTCTCCATCATGGGTTGACTGACCTCTCTCCATCTATTTCCACTTATAAAATGGAGTTAAACTAAAGTCACAGTGCTGCTGTGACTTAGCTCAGGGTGTCTGCTCCGTTCCAACCCAAGAAAGAGCATTTTGTGCCTAAAAACTTGCCTAACATCTCTCACACATCTGCACCTGGCCCAACAGAAGATATCACGACAAGGCCACCAATTGTTTAGATGCAGGAGTCAAGGTGGATGTTATCTATCTGGACTTCAAGAAGGCCTTTGACACGGTATCCCATACCATCCTGATTAATAAACTGAGGAGACTTGCCATGGATGATCATACGGTAGACTGGGTAGCAAACTGGCTCCGGGGTCACACTCAGAGGGTGGTGGTGGACGGGTCGGTGCCAAACTGGAAAGATGTGGGCCGTGGGGTCCCCCAGGGCTCAGGTCTGGGGCTGACGCTGTTCAACATCTTCATCAGTGATCAGGATGAGGGGGTGGGAAACACCCTGTCCAAATTCGTGGATGACACTTAAATATGGGGTGCAGCTAACACCCTGGAGAGGAGGAACCAGGTCCAGGCTGACCTAGACAGGCTGGGGAAGCGGGCAGAGAGCAACAGGATGCAATTCAATAAGGACAAGTGCAAGGTGCTGCACCTAGGGAGGAAGAACTGCCATCATACCTATAGGCTGGGGGGCGATCTTCTCAGCTCCACTGAGGCACAAAGAGATCTTGGGGTCACTGTAGACTCCAGGATGAACATGAGTCATCAATGTGATGAAGCAGTCGGCAGAGCCAGTCGCACCTTGTCGTGCATCTGTAGGTGCTTCACAAACAGGTCCAGGGAGGTGATCCTCCCGCTCTACACGGCACTGGTCAGGCTGCAGCTGGAGTACTGTGTCCAGCTCTGGGCGCCGTGGTTCAGGCGGGATGCGGACAACCTGGAGAGGGTCCAAAGAAGAGCCGCTCGTCTGATTAGAGGCCTGCAGGGAAGGCCCTACGAGGAAAGGCTAAGGGACATTAACCTCTTCAGCCTCTCCAAGAGAAGGCTGACAGGGGATATTGTGGCGGCATACAAATCCATAAGGCGGGAGCAACACGAAGTAGGTGACGATCTGTTCACCAGGGCACCCCCTGGAACGACAAGGAACAACGGCCATAAGCTACCGGCGAGTAGGTTTAGACTGGACATCAGAAAAATGTTCTTCACAGTCAGGGTTGCCAGGATCTGGAAGGGGCTCCCAAGGGAGGTGGTGCTCGCCCCATCCCTGGGGGTCTTCGAGAAGAGACTGGACCGGCACCTGGCTGGGATCACACGGTCCCAGGTTTGGTGACCCTTTCCTTGCCTGCCAGGGGCAGGGGGTTGGACTAGATGGCCCACTGAGGTCCCTTCCGACTCTATGAATCTATGAATCACCACACACATCTTGCTTCTAGCACGCTCCCCGGACCATCACAGCTACACCACCACGGGCACGTCTACACGTGTGCATTTACTGCGCAGTAACTGAAATCACTGCATGGTACAGGTGCGCATCTACATGTGCACACCTATACTGTGCAGTAAATACAGTGACTTATGCTAACTTCAGTGTAAATTTGATACCTGTATCATGCAGGTATCAAATTTACGCCTGGTTAGTTACTCCACAGTGATGTAAGTGTAGACGCCTTACTGCGCAGTAACACTGTGTCAAGTCAGTCAGTCAGTGTTAATGTGCTTTAATGTCTGCATGTGTAGAAGTCAGCCTGTTCCAGCAGTAACTTACTGCGCAGTAAATTTAAGTCCGTGTAAATGCATGTGTAGACACACCCCATGAGTATTATTCATACCACCATCCTCCCATTGCTCATCGATTGCCTCCTGTATCAGCCTTTCCATAATTTTTCCAGGCAGAAATATTCGGGTTTTTTTCCATTGGTCCAAGATGCATTAAATCTCGAGATGACTGGCTCAGACTGCTCCTCACCTAATATGTGTATTGCTCTTGGGTACAAGTTACCTGGACCTGCCGATTTTAAAAAAATGCTTAATAGCAGCAGCTCCTGACAGAACAGAAGGTATTCCCCTCTCACCATCAGCAAGAAGTACGTCGGCCTGATGCTTTCCAACGGCAGGGGACAAATGGCAGGGCTGTACAGGCAGGATAGAACAGGGAAGAAAGGCAGGGGTGTGGTGCTCTCTACATCAAGGAGCAATGCACATCCTCTGCAGCTGGAGTACTGCGTCCAGTTCTGGGCGCCGCACTTCAGGGGGGGTGTGGACAGCATGGAGAGGGTCACCCGCATGGTCAGGGGCAGCAGGGCAGGCCCTACGAGGAGAGGCGATGGGACCTAAACCTGTTCAGCCTCTACAAGAGAAGGCTAGGGGGGATCTAGTGGCCATTTACAAACTGGCCAAGGGAAACCAGCAGGCATTTCATAGATTTCATAGACATCAGGGCTGGAAGGGACCTCGGAAGATCATCGAGTCCAGCCCCCCGCCCAAAGGGCAGGAAGTCAGCTGGGGTCATAGGATCCCAGCAAGATAAGCATCCAGTTTCATCTTGAAGGTGTTCAATGAAGGCGCTTGAACCACCTCTGATGGCAGGCTGTTCCAGACCTTGGGGGCTCGGACAGTAAAAAAGTTCTTCCTTATGTCCAGCCTGAAACGATCTTGAAGTAGTTTGTGACCATTCGACCTCGTCATCCCTTGGGGCGCTCTGGTGAACAAACATTCCCCCAGATGCTGGTGGTCCCCCCTGATAAACTTGTAGGTGGCCATCAGATCACCCCTGAGCCTGCGCTTTTCCAGGCTAAAGAGCCCCCGGGCTCTCAGCCTGTCATCGTAGGGTCTGCTTCCCTGACCTCTGATCATGCACGTGGCTCTTCTCTGGACTCTCTCAAGCTTCTCCACATCCTTTTTGAATTGTGGAGCCCAAAACTGGACACAGTACTCCAGCTCCGGCCTCACTAAGGCCGAGTACAGGGGGAGAATGACGTCCCGAGATTTGCTTGAGAAGCATCTATGGATGCAAGCCAGCGTTTTGGTCACTTTACTAGCCGCCGCATCGCATTGCAGGCTCATGTTCATCTTGTGGTCAATGATGACCCCCAAGTCTCTTTCTTCCATAGTGCTAACCGACATAGCACTGCTGAGCCTATAAGGATGCTGAGGGTTTTTCTTCCCAAGGTGGAGAACCTTGCATTTATCGGCGTTGAACACCATCAGATTCTCGCCCGCCCACTTGCTGAGCCTGTC
>NW_005843090.1:170162-171801 GCF_000455745.1 Alligator sinensis
GGCTCGATGCCTACCTGGCTGGGGTCATTTGAGCCCAGTTTCCCTCCTGCCCAGGCAGGGGGTCGGACTTGAAGATCTACAAGGTCCCTTCCGACCCGACTTCTATGACTCTATGATTCTATGATCTGCTCAGGTCCCTTCCGACCCGACCAACTATGAAACTATGAACTATTTATTGAAAGAGCTGCCTTTTCTGCAGCAGGGATTAGACGCTTTCTCTCTTCACCTTGTACAGTAGGTTCTACTTGATCACGTGTCAGGGGGTTTTGAAGCCTCCCGCAGAGGCACTGGGTGCTGCTGCAGCCCAGGCTGGGGATAGGGCTGGGAGGGTCTTGCCCCTCCGCTCAGGGTCAAACTGGTGCTGCACTGGGGTCAGGAAGGGATTTTCCCCTGTGGTCAGATTGGTCTGGACTGGGGGCATTTGCCTTCCTCTGCAGCAGGGGCACGGTCTCTGCCTGGGATCTCTCAAGTGTATACTGGCAACCTTTCACAGAAGCAAGAGGTTGGCTGCTGTGGTCCCCCCGCTTTCCCTGGGGCAGCGTCGGGTCTTGTGTCAGGGTCGACGGTTGTTTTATGTAGAGTTTAGATGATGGTTGTCGGGGCTGTTTGGCCCGGCCTGACCTCAGGCAGGGCTTGGACTAGAAGTGACCCCCACAAGTCCCTTCCAGCCCCACTGCTCTATGAGGCCGGTTCCTTGCACATTATAGTTATCTGCCCGCTTTCCTATAGCACAACACCGCTCGCTCTCTCCTCACCACAAGGTCACCTGGGCACCTGCATGTCGGTGGTTAGCATATTGCACGTGACTGCAGAAGCCGGAGTGAGGGAAAGCCAGCCGCTCACGGGTGAATCGGGTAATGCGGGGACCGAGCGGCGAGCGCCGGAGCAGAGATGACTTCCCAGGAGGCGTCAAGCGGTGGAACATGCTGTAATCTGGTGACCGACTGCCCTGGGCGGTTGGTTGTTTTATATTAACAAGCACGTTTCTTGCCATTAACTGCCCTATTGGCCGTATTGCATCCTATGTTCGTTAAGAGCAAGACAAGGGGCTTGTTCCATGGTGGTGGTGGGGGTGGTTATTCACGTGGCCAAGGGCAAGGTGCGAACGGGGCTATCTGGGATGGAACGGCAGGTGACAGAACTTGCTAAAGTGAGACTTTAAAGCCAGGTAAACCTGCGGCGAGTGCCTGGCCGTGCCTGTTCCTGCCCTCCTCCCTATCGCCTTCGACTCTCCGGGCCAAGGCCTGCGTGCCGGGAACGCTCTAGGGGCAGCGGCACGGAAACCTCGAACCTCTTGCACAACCTGCCGGCACTTCCTGACCGCCCCCAGCTGCCCCCTTCTCCCAGTCACAAATCCGGCGTGGCTACTTTGCACTGTGTAACAGGGTTCGTCTCCAGGGCTGGCCGTCATGTCCCTGGAAACCCCCGCGATCCTCGCCAACCTGGCCTGCTGTGGGAGATCTCCCCTTCCCCTCGCCTGCCACTCCTTGAGGAAATGACACTTGTAGGAAAGGGAGGCTGCTCCGGGGCTCCCCAGGTCACATCTCCCTTGAGCACTGGTGTGCATGCTCATTGCTGTAAGGGGCGTTTTACACCGCCCCTTACACCATGCCCATGCCTTGCAGATGATACTTGCTCC
>NW_005843090.1:171826-188257 GCF_000455745.1 Alligator sinensis
CTGCTGACATGCTCCCTTCCTGGGCTACAGGCTCCTGGCCCGGCTGGGACCTCCTCACCTCCCCTTCGCCCCTGCCACAAACCACCACAGTTACTTCTCCCCAGCTCAGATGTGACCCAGGAGCTCCTCTCCCCACGGCTCTCAGGGCTGGACTGCCTGGCCCACTCAGGGCCCGGGCTTATATGCTTCAAGCTCCGCCCCCTTCTGGTCTGGTGATTCTTATTGGCCCCCTTGCCACACCTGCAGGCTGCTTCTCAGGCAGCCTCTTCCCCTCTTAAAGGGACAGGCGCGCTGAGCACCCTGTCGCACACTTCCTCTCTCGCTCGGGAAGGGTCGTTACTCACATTTTCCCTCTGATTTGTTTTTGCTCCTGATCGTTAGTGGCTTTGGGAATTTGGCCCCTTGGAAGCCCCCAAAATGCCAGGACTAGATTCCTTTTGTCTGTGGAGGCAGGATGTGAGGGACCCAGGACTACAGCGAGCCCAGGCTCTGGGGCTGGGGCTCAGGGGCCAGGCAGGCACAGGGAGAAGGGCAGGGTGGCCTGTCTGCAATGGATCATGCTCAGCATGTCCCAGAGGGACCCATGCCCTGGAGCTGGCCCAGCAGACCTCTACCCCAGGCCATGGGCATGAAGCCCCTGTCCCGTGTGCTATCGGCTAGGTCAGGGACGCGGCATGAGCCAGGGACCGCGATCTCACCCTCCCCGCCCAGAGGAAGGAGCTGAGCTGCAGGGAACAAGCAGCCCTGTGTGTCCGGCCCAGCTGTCCGGGGCCTGGTCCCCACACGCGCGTCCTGAGGCATGGGCTAGGGCCAGCTGGCCAGCAGAGAGGGGCTTTGTCTCTGGAGAAAGGGAGCTGCGGCTGCGGGAACAACGGCGGGACACAGCCTCCATTGCCGTGTTGTCTGCCCTCGGAAAGACTTTTTGATATTTTTAAAGACATTTTTCGTGTTCCAAGCCAAATCAAGTCCAAATCCATAAGTGGCCCTGCATCCAGCAAACATCCTCCACCCCCCGCCAAGGGCTTCTGCCCTCGAAAAGACGCCGCTGAACGCTTACTCCGGGGGAAATGCTGCATGGGCAGGTCTCTGCCTCCACTGCCATCTGCACTGGCTCTGCCCCAAACCCGGGGAGCGGGGCTGGGCCGGGCCTGGCCTTCACCCCATTTCAATTGCATCTCCACCTCTCCGGCTTCAGGGGAGGGCTCTGGAGTCCATTCTCCATCACCTGCCCAGCTCCATCTGCTGACACTATTCCTACCCAGCTCCTCCAAATCCTACCCTATTCCTACCCTAGCCTCCAAATCCTTTAGGCCTTTTTTTGCCAACCTATTGGCTTGCAAACCCCCACCCTGCAGGCAGGAGGCTCATTAAACACCTGCATTAAACACCTCCTCTGCTCAGCCCCCAGCACCCCACGCCCCGAGGCTCCTCTGAGCATCGAGAGGAGCTTGGCCCCTTTTGCAGGTTGGTGCAGCACGGGAGAGACAAGCAGTGGGTGCAGGTCCTAGGGCCCTGCTGGAGTTTTTCCTGGTCCTTTTCTATGAACCAGTCCTCCCGCTACTCGTCTCCCTCTGTGCTACCCTGGGGTGACACCAATGAGACAGGAAGGCTTGCGTGGCTAGGGGTACAAGAAGAGATGCCTTAAAGTCGCCCCAAACCTGAGCCTGGGACATACCCAGGGGTGCCTAGACCTCAAGGCCAGACGGGATCCAGGTGGTCACATCATTGTACTCCACTTCTCACCGGAAATCAACCCAGCCATCTCATATGATCACAGAGGATCCCAGAGCTGTGGGGCTGGCAGGGAGCTGTGGGGTGACATCCAGCCCAACCTGACACAGGATTAGCCCTGTCCAAACCCCACAAACAAACCCATGTCTGACCTCAGAGCTGCACAACACAGTCGCCCCCGACACAGCCCCAGACATCGCCCCCGCCCCTGCCCCTGGGATACCGGGGGGCCGTGGCTGCCAATGTCCTGCTGCTGCCAGGGCCCGTGGCTGCAGAGGAAGGCAAAACCTCCCAGTCCGCACCAGTCTGAGCAGGGGGGAAATCCCTTCCTGCCCCAGTGCAGCATCAGGATGAACCTGAGCACGTGGGCAAGACCCTCCAGCCAGGATCCTGCGGGGTTGGTGTCAGCAGGAGCATTGGCCCAGCCCAGCCCCATCCCCATCCCGGGATGCAGTACCCAGCACCTCTGGAGGAGGCTTAAAACCCCGACACATGGAGCAGGAAGGGGAGTACGGGATTCCCTCCCAGCCCCACATGGCAACCAGTAAAGCCCAGAAGACTGGGACATCCCCACAGCAGACCATGGGCATTGCTGCACCTAGATCCTCCCCGCCCAGTGCCTGTCACCCTCTCCCTGAGCCCCTCCAGCAACGGAGAGTCTGCCCTTCGCTGGCATCTCTCCTACTGCCTCCCTGCTCGGCCAGGGAAGCTTTTCCTAAGATCCAACCTAAACCTGTTTTCTTGCAACTTGCCTCTGTCTGCAAAATCTTCCCGTCTGCATCTTGGCAGACCATGGCTGCACAAGCCCAGCCCTTGCCAGGTGCCAACCCCAGCTGCCAGCAGGCAGAAGGGACCAGGGGCTGCACTGCCCTCAGGGCTACAGCTAAAGCAGTGGCCTGGTGGGTTCCCCCTTCTGCATTAATCCACGCCTGTGCCCTGTGCAGCCAAGCTGGGACCCGTCCGGCTGGGGCCGAGGGGCCTTGTGACAGTGCTTCATAAAGAAGAGAGAGGCGGATGGAGCCGGCGAGAGCAGGGAGAAGGAGAGCTGTGGTGTGCAGAAGCCCTGGAGCAGGGGCAGCCGTGCAGGGTGTTGTGCACACACGTGTGCAAGGGGCTGTACCTCTGACTGGGGAGAGACTCCACTCAACCTCTGCGAACAGAGCCGGCAGGTGCTTTCCTAGAGGGCCGCAGGTCGGACAAATGAACGAGCCAAAGAGCTGAAAGCAGGCAGGTGAGGTCCCTATCTGCCCGCTCTTACCCCAGGGTAAGCACTAGCAAAGCAGGGGGCAGCTTAGCCCATGCCGGCACCCCGCAGTGTAGCTCTCACTTCCCACAGGGTAAGCGCAGACACACAGGCAGCTACCGCCTGCCAGCTGCCCTGGGGTAAGTCCCCACCTTGTGCCGCTTGCTCCACTGGGCTGTTTCCCAACCCCCCCCCCGGCACTGCTAATCCCAGGGCAGCTCACGGAGGAAATGCTTTGCTGTCATGCTGGGAAAGCTGCTTGGGGACAAGCCAGGCTGGGAGCCCTGAGAGAGGAGCGCGGGGAGCTTTGCTGCCAGTTGCAGGGCAGGGTTTAAGAGCTTTAGGCTGCCAGGGGCAGTGCTGGGGCCTTGTGCTGAGCGAGGGAGGATAGGGAAGAGGAAAAGGAAACAGTTGAATGAAGTTTCGCACCTCGTTAGAGCAATCCTATGCTCCAGCTAGGCTGTCGGATGGGAGTGGTTGGGAGCTGATATATGGTTTGTGGCTTAATGACTGAAAATAAAAGCCCTGAGCTAATGGTGTCTGCAATAACCAATTACCAGCAGTAATTGGACAGCAGGGCGGGCTCTGGGCTGATGACACAGGGGCTGCCATATGGCAGGTGGCATGTACAGGGAAGGATGCACTGAACGGGACAGGCGCTCCCGGCTCGGAGCCACGCAGGGATGTGCCGTGAGACGCTTTCCTCCTCTTCCTCCCCGGGCTGGGCTCCCCAGTTGGCTGTCAGGCCCGCAACGGCCCCCAGCCTCCATGCCACCTGCTTGCTGTGTACGTCCACACCTGCCTGGAGCCTTGCCTGGTGCAGTGTCTGGCTGCTCTGAGCGCCTTCGCCAATTCCTCCCCACCCCGCTGTCCATGTGCAAACTGCGTCAGAAAGCGCCTGTCCTTTCTCCAGTGCTTGACAGGCTGGGAGGGAGGCGTAAAGTTCTCCTGTGCATCCTCTGATCTGCTTTGTGCCTGGCTGCTGCCCCTTGTTCTCCCCCACGCACTGTTCCAGCAGCCTGGGGGCTGCTCTAGCTTACGCTGAGCTCCAGGGATGCAGCTGGGGACCTGTGGGACACGGCCGCTGTTCCTGTGCAATTCCCCCTCAGCCGGCGAATGCGAGCTTACGGCTACATCACACTCGTGGGTGGAGGGGAGGCCCCCTGCGTCTGGAGAACCTGGCTCGGGGCACTTAGTGCTGCAGCGGGCACATGTGCTGGGAGCCTAGGAGATGCCTGCTCCCCTCCAGCTCCTGGGAAAAGCATGCGGACCCCTCATCTCCGCTCCCCTCCTGCCGGCGGCACCACTCCGGAGCATTGCAAGGGCTTACCCCAGGAGACTGCGGACTCAGGCCTGACCTCCCAGCACAGCAAATTGGTCCCAGCCTCCTCTGGCTTGGTCCTGCTCTTAGTGAAGGCAAGGGAAGCTGCAGCGCTGATGGAGCTGTGCTCCTGGAGCATGCTGCCGGGACGGAGCGGGGAGAGCTGAACCCTACTCTTCCGTGATCCCACATTCAGCAGGTTCAGCGGAGGAAGCAAGCCCATGGCCACACAGAACCGGGAGCTGATCTGGGAGGTCTGTGGCCCTGGTAGCATCTCCGGCAGGTGAAGATGCCACAGCTGAGCCAGACTCCCCCCTCACCGCAGGGCTGTCTGGCTCTAATCCTAATGCTGGCAGCTCTGACTCCAGCAAGGGGCTTATCACCCTCCTCTCTGCAGCAGCTTCGTGGACACTCAAGGACATATCATGCTCTGCCAGTTGCCTCTGCTCCCCCAGATGCTCTCCCATCACTTGGTGCAGCCAGAAACCAGTTGGCAAAGACCTCCTGCCTCTGTGCCGGTGAGGACCCAGAGCCAAGGGTAGGGCTGGCTGGAGCCAGACCTGGGCAGGCTGGCAATAAATGGGGGCACGTACACCTGGGGAGAGGAGGTTGCTTGGAGCATCCTCCTGCCCAAGGGTGCACGTGTCTTGCTCAGCACAGGAGCCGATGGATCTGGGGTGGGGACTGGAGACGTCGGGGCGCGAGGCCCGGCTGCTGTGGCTACAAGGCGGTGGGGAGCTGGCTCTCCGCACTGCACTCTCACTGGAGAGGAGCCCGAGCCAGATCAGCTGCACCTGGGACAGCGGGACTGTCAGCCCTGCCGGAGGCACAAGGCCAGGCCGTGCGCAGGGGCTGAGTTGGACACAGAAGTTTGCAGTCCCAGCTTCGGGAATCACACAGCAGCGCGGCAGGAAGGATCTCCAGAGGTCACATCCAGTCCAACCCCTGCCCGAGGCAGGATCAGCCCTGTGCAAACCAGCCCAGACAAACCCATCATGTAAACTCTGTAAAACTACCGTCACCCCTGACACAGCACCAGACATCACACCCAAACCTGCCCCCAGGAAAGCCGGGGGACCGCAGCAGCCAGCGTCCTGCTGCTGCAAAGGCTGTTAATATGCTCCAGAGACCCCAGGCTGAGGCCGTGCCCCCGCTGCAGAGGAAGGCAACCCCCCCCCGCCAAATCTGACCAGGGGGGAAATCCTTTCCTGACCCCAAATTGCAGATAACACCCCTAATCGGAGAGGAATCATGCCGGATCCCTGGCCAGTGACCTAATGTTCCCCTTCCCCCACATTTGGGGTCAGGAAGGAGTTTCCCCCTGGTCAGACTGATACGGACGGACAGACGGACAGGGGGGTTGGCTCCGTAGCTCCCTGCCAGCCCACGGCTCTATGAGTCGACGGGTCTATTCCAAGAAATGCACCCTCTCCTCAGCTCCTGGTTTCCCCCAAGTGCCTTCCAGGGTGCCCTCGGACAAACCGATAGCCCCCAAGGTGCCGCAGACAAAATCATGGTGGGGCAGGGAAAGGGACCTGCTGGCTGTCATCATCCCACACTCAGCAGCTGGGTACCAGGCAGGCGGTTTCCTGGGTGCACGGCTGCTTTGGAAAGCGGAGCTGGGGAGATGGCTCCTCTCAGGGGATGGGACTCACATGTGCAGGCCCCGGCCGAGCCGGGGAGATGGCGGGTCGGTCCCAGGCAACCTGCAAGTGAAGCACCGCATTCGAGAGCAGCGCAGCAGCCGGCTACAGAGCCTCCGCTACCCGAGGCGAGCGAAACGCGGCATCATTCCCCCAACCACCCATCTCAGGGACCCCGCAGTACTGCAAGAGCCACAGCCGAGGCACATGGAGACCTAGACACGTGTGTGTGTGGCGCGTGTACGCGTGTGGTGCTTGGGGAGACATGTTAGTCGCCCCCGGTGCTGAGCGCAAGGCCCGTTCCAAGCTCATTTCAGGCGGGAGCTCATGCTGGATTCTGGGGCGGCCGGGTGGAGACGCCAGTGCCGCAGCCCCGCGGCACGCTCACGAAAGCCTGCGGCCGGCTCGTCGCCATGCTTGGTCTGCAGACTCCCCCCGCGGGAGTTGGCGGCGGCTCCTTGCTTACCTTTGGTGTCGTTCACCGGGTCCATGTGCCGGTAAATATAGCCCTCCAGGTAGGAGTGGAATTTGGGGGTGGGCGGGAAGAAGGCCAAACAAATCGCCATGAGCTCCCAGCCCCGGGCCAGGCTCTCGTAGCGGAAGTTCTCGGTGGTCTGCCGGCACAGCTGTATGTACAGCTCGTCCCGCAGGCCCTGCACGCTCCAGCCCTTGGTGGCAATCTCCAAGGCCACGTTGAGCTGGTCCGTCTTGGCCCGCCGGTCCCCCATGTACATCTGAATCAGTTTGAAGATCTCGCAGGCCTCCTTCTTGACGTTGCGGTCGTTGGTCATGATCATGGGCTTCTTGATGGACTCGCTGCTCCAGGCCAGCATGTTGGCGATGGAGACCTTCCTCCGGAAGAGCCCCTGCGTGTGCTTGTTGAAGTGCTTGGACGCCCAGTTCTCAATGTCCGTCTCCGAGGAGGGCTTGCGCAGGTTGAAGGTGGGGAAGACGCAGCTGGAGCTGGGCATCATGTTCCGGTTCTGCCGGCTGTTCTCAAACTGGGCACAAGCGCCGAGGTCCTCCGACTGCGAAACAACAGCCAGACAAGGCAGGGTTAGCGCGCGCGCCCACGCGGAGCGTGACCGAGCAGCAAGCGCGGAGAGGCAGGGAGAGGTTGCTACTGAGCAGGGAGTGAGGGGCACGGCCTCCAAATCCAAATTTCCTAGACCCTCAATGCTGGAGGCTGCAGGGAGAGGAACGGGGGAAAACCCTGCTCAGCCCTGGTCACTCTCCCTGCAGCTCCGCTCCCTGCCCGTGGGACACAGGGGACGGGGCAGGGCGGACCTGGGGACTGATTCAGCCCGTGGCAGCTCTGATGTGTAGATGCCACGTCACAGGCTTCGCCAGCCGGGGAGCTCCTGGGGCCACGTGCGTATCGGGGCCACCATGGATGAGCCAACAAGACTTCTTTCAGTCCCCCCACGCCAGGGCTGCGGACACGAAGCCTGAGACAGGCTGTGGCATTGCAGAGAGCGTCCCTCCATGAGGAGACCCAACCTTGCAGCCCCGCGCCCTCATTCCCACCTGCCTGCCTGCAGAGGAAGCTCACCTGCCTCAGGCCAGGGCTGGGAAGGGGACACACTTCCCTCACCCTGGGCTCCCCTGGGTGGGACAGCCACACTCTTGGGGCCACAGGTCTTCAACCATCCCAGGCACCCTGGGATACAAGGGGGTGCAGCCTGGATGCTGGGGCCATGTGCTGGACTAGGACCAGGCAGGGCAGAAGCCCACGGTGGGCGTATCGTGTTGGTCCTGAACCACGAGCCAGGCGTGCACAGGACAACGAGCCCACCCGCCAGCCCCTGGGTCGGGACCAGCACACTGCTGAGCACGCTCAGGGCACCAGGCTACCTCTCAGCACTGGAGGGGAGCCGCACTCCAAGCAAAGTCTGCCCTGTTTATGCTCTAGCTCCCCAAGGACTGGGGCAGTCACGGCTTTCTATCCCGGGAAGCAGCCTGAGACAAAACGCCCCCGACTGCCACCCAGAACCCGGCGCGGGCCGAAGTCTCAGGGGGCCCAAGTGTATTTCATAAAGCAGGCACTGTCTTCTCTCCAACATACTCCCCGCACAGAATTCGTTCAGTGCAATCTCCATAATCCTGGGCCAGAAGGATCTCTGCTGCCAACTTACATACTGCGTGCTGTGTGCAGTCTACTTCACTCCCACCGATACTTTGCCTGGCTGGAAAACTTTTGTATTTAATAAAAGCTACATAAAAAAGGGCGTTTATAAAAAAATAAAGTCGTGTAATCTGTAGAAAGCAACACGTGCCGTGATCACCTCTTGCAGTTACTATCTCTGCTCAGGTACAAGAGAGTTGGTTTTGGTTTCCAGCTGGGACTCTCCAAGCGTGAAGCAATCTAGAAGATACTTGCCCTGATGTGTTAGCTTTGCCTGTATGGTATAGAGGCAAAGAGCAGTGGGGATGCAAGGGGAGAGCTCAGAGAGGAAAGGGGCATCGGTGGTGCTGGAGCAGGGAGTGAAGGGCACGGCCTCGGCATCAGACCTCAGCGCTGGAGGCTGCAGGGAGAGAGGAACAGGGGGAAACCCTGCTCAGCTCCGGTCACTCTCCCTGCAGCTCCGCTCTCTGCCCCGGGGGACACAGGGGACCGGGCAGGATGGACCTGGGTCTGCCCCAGTCCCTGGTGGGTTTGGGTCTCCTCCCCACACAACCATGCCCACACATGGCTGTCTTTCTTTGCAGGGGCAGATGCTCCAGGCCGCGGGGAGAAGCAGCAGCCGCCCAACCTCCTATGTTATTCTCCAAGCTGTTGCTACTGCTGCCTGGTTTACCGGCAGAGGCTGCCTTTGAGCTCCCCAGTCACGCCTCGCCCCTTCCCCGTGCTGATGCCCCGCAAAGGGCATCCGGCCTGGATGTCCCCCCAGCACACAGCTCCAAGACCCCCGTCATTGCTCAGCAGGGCCATGGAGGATGCGAGTCTCCTGCTGGCTGTGAGCTCGAGTCCCCAGGGGAGGGCTGCGTAGGGTGCGGGTGGGCAGACGCATGCCCCACGGCTGTTCAGGTTTGCCCGGGACTGGGAGTGGACAGACGTGCGGCTACTCCAGGGGATCTGCCTCTGCCGGAGCTGTGCCGGAAGGGAGCAGGCCTGTTTTATTAAATGGTTTCCCTGCTCCACACCCCTGCTGCAGTGCCCTTGTCTCCTTGGCCCGCGCTGACTCCAGACATGGCACGCCCCGGGGCACCCCTCCCATCCCACCACGTGCCTTCCAGCTCCCCTCCCTGCTGCAAAGTGCCCAGGGCTTTCTGACTGCTGCGCTACCCCTCGAGTTCCCCGAGGCATCGCGGGACGACTGGGCGTGGGGAGAGCCCCGACTCTGCTTGGAAAGAAAGCCCCCGGGCATCGAGAGCAGGGCACAGCGCTGCATGGGGAAGCAGAAGCCAAGGGCTTGGAGCAGCAGGGCCTCGAGGGAGCTACGCAAGCCCAGCTGTTCCCACCCCGCAGCAGCTACGGCTCTGGGGTGCCCTCTGGCTCAGGGCAGCGAGGTGACCCCTTCTCAGAAAGAAGGGAGCGCCCCACAGCAGTCCTTGGGGGATACGCTGCCCCCAACACGCATGTAATCAAGACTTGAGCAAAGACCGCTGCATAGGGCGGTGCCCCGTTATAGTGCAGGGTGAGTGCAGGCCACGCCAAGGAGCCCCGAAGGGTGCACGGCACCATGACAGCAGTAAGCACCGTATACCACAGGAGCACGGAGCTGCCTGCAGGCGCCTGATGAGGCCCCAGTGCCGTGGTGATGGGCTCCCTGGGTCCAGCTACCCCACGCCCCTTCCCCCCGGCCCAGCGTGTTACCTGGGAGGGGTGCAGGTAGGGCTCTGGGGAGGCCAGGTTGGTTTGCACGGACACGCTCTTCTCCAGGAGGATCTGGGGGAAGCCCAGCTTCTCGAAGGTGTTCCTCTTCCAGTGCTTGCTCTCCTGCTGCGCCAGCGCCTCGTCCTCGCTGAAGGCTCGCACCACCGGGCCGGGCATGGGCAGGGGCAGCGCCCCGTCGCTCTCGTAGCCCGAGCCGTCCTTCTGCGAGTCCCAGCTGCTGCGCTGCTTCATGTGGTAGTGGGCCTGCTGCGCCTCCCACGCCAGCCGCGCCTGGGCCAGGAAGGGCTCGGGGAAGCTGCGCCCCATGCCCTCGGCTTCGCCCGCCTTGCTCTCCGTGCGGTTCATCTGGGACCGGTTGGGTCCGGTGGGCGGCCTCTCCTCGGCCATCAGCTGCTCGGCCAGCGCGTCCCGGTCCCCCGAGCCGTCCGTGGAGGAGGTGTTGGGGTCGTGGGACAGCGAGGGCTTCCGGCTTTTCCTCTTCCGCGTGCTGGGCGAGTAGCCGGTGGAAGACAGGGTGTCCTGCTGGCTGCACCACGACATGGAGTCCTCTCCCATGGAGACCTGGCCGGTGGGGGAGCCGTGCCGGAAGTCGGGCCCCTCCATGCTGCTGTAGTCTCCGGACTTGATCTCCAGGCGCTGGTCCCGCATCAGGCAGGGGCTGTGCTGCAGCGAGTAGGAGCCGCCGATGGGGTTGGGCGAGTACTTGTGCCGCAAGCCGGTCTTGAGCTTGGGGCTGGCACCAGCCTGCTCCACGTAGACGAGCTGGCGCACGTACTCCTTGCCGGCGGGGCTGTACTCCAGGCTCATGAAGCGCTCGGGGCATTTCTGCCGGGTCAGCACCAGCTGCTGGTAGGGCGAGTTGGAGCCCTGCTTGGGCGACTGCAGGAACGGGTGGGGTTTCCGGATGGGTGACTTCTGCGGGGAGCCGGCCTTGTAGCTGCCGCTGGCTTCGTACTGCATGTCCACGGGCGGCTCGTCGTAGATGGGCGCCTGGTACTCCATGGGCGGCTCCTCGTAGAGCGGCGGCTCGTAGGCGTAGCGCGGCGAGGACGGCTGCGACTCGCTCGAGTGCTTGCGGTGCTGGGCCTGGGAGCAGAAGGCGTCGGCGCGGCCCAGCAGCGGGGAGCAGCCGCCCGTGTGCTCGGCCCGCTTCAGGAAGGGCGACGCTTTCCTCTCGGGGAAGAAGACTGAGGTGTCGGCGTCGGGTGCGAAGGTTTGCAGGCCGGGCGAAGCCTGGCCGCCCGAAGGACGCCGTGCCCGCGTGCCCACCTGTCCCTCGGGGGTGTAGCCGTTGCCCTGGTGGGCGAGGAAGCTGGGCTCGCGGTCCGTCACCTTGATGAGCATGCGCTCCTTGGTGCCCGTGTTCCAGCGCAGCGACGACGTCCTGCAGGGCAGAGAACAGAGCCGCAGTCAGAGGCGGTCGGGGCCAGGGAGGGGACGGGGCTTCTTGCACAGCCGAGTTACGGGGGGTGTTAGCTGCCCGGGGCACCGCGAGCATGCGTGAGCGGCCCCCCCTGCGCCCAACACCGACATCGCGGAGCCGTTAGCTCCCTCCTCGCTTGGCCTCGGCCCCAGTGCCCTGTGTCGGGCCGTTCCTCATCCCTGGGGCTTTCCGGCTGCTTTCATGGGATCGCCTGGCCTGTGCGCAGAAGCGCTCTGCATCCCTGCATGGCTTCCCACTCACCTGCTGGTGGTTTCCCCACCATCTCCCCGCTCCTTCCTGGCCCCGCAGTCCCCTGCCTCCGTCCAGCACCTGCCACCCACGAGGTTTGGGTCCCACGGGAGTTTTCCAACCCCGGCCTGATTCTCCCCTTGCTGCAGGTCTGTCCTGGCCCCAAACACACTGAGCACCTGATAAACCCACCTGCAAGGTCATGGTGTGAGTTAATAACCGGGCTTTGCAGGCACCAGAGGGGTCTGAGAGCACCTGCAGCCTGGCCTCTGCGACTGTGATGCTCTGCTCACAGAGGGAAGTGTGTGCGTGCATGGATGTGCGTGCACACATGCACACTCCTGCAACTGTATCTAGTGCTAATGCGTGCACGGGTCTTTAGATGCAGAGAGGAGTTTGCACAAGTGACCGTGGCCCGCAGCCATTTTCGGTCACCCCTCCTGAATCTGGGGACAAGGGTCCTGGTATTCGGCCAGTGCCAGTCCCCTGCCTTAACAATCATAGAAATCCCAGAGCCGTGGTACGGGCAGGGAGCTGCAGGGGCACATCCAGTCCTGGGGCAGGATCAGCCCCATCCGAACCAGCCCAGACAAACCCCGTGTCTGACCTCGGAGCCAGCAGCCTGGGACATTCCCATAGCAGAGCATGGGCATCACTGCACATACATCACCCCCACCCACTGCTCTCCTTGACACCCCCAGTGACGCAGAGTCCCCCCGTCCCTGCCACGGCCTCCCTGCTCCGACAGGGAAGATCCAGCCTGAGCCCCTGCCCCGGGGAGCTCAGGGTACCTCGCCCTGGCCCAGAGCATCCCAGGGTCCCCCAGGCGCGGCGCATTGACAAGCTGTCGACATCTCCGTGGGCTCTAATTGGGATTTGCTGGTTCCGCCTCGTTAATAATTCACGGGCAGAAATAATTACAGCAGTATTAACCCTTCGTGACCCTGCTGCCTGGAGGCGCAGAGCCCTGGGGGTGCCTGTCATCCCCGGCTGACCTGATCCGACCCCCTCTGCCTTTTGCGGTGCAGGGTCGGGCGCGTGCGGATGGGAAACGACGGGTCGGGTATACTGAGCTCACAAATGACACAGGCCTTGGGGAGGAGCAGGACAGCCCGGGGCCAGCTCTCAGCCCATCAGCAGCGTACCTGGGTCCCAGTTAGCCATGTCCAGCTGGGGAGGTCACAGAGCTGTGGGGCTGGCAGGGAGCTGCGGGGTCACATCCAGTCCTGCGGCAGGATCAGCCTCGTCCAAACCAGCCCAGAGAAACCCCGTTTCTGACCTTGGAGCCGCATGACAGTCGCCCCTGACATTGCCCCTGCCCCTGGGATACAGAGGGGCTGCGGCCGCCAACGTCCTGCTGCTGCCGGGGGGGTCGTGGACGCTGCAGAGAGCCCAGGCCAAGGCTGCTCTTACCATATTTCTTGCATACAATGCACACGAAAATTCCCAGCTGGCTTTGGAGGGGAAATGCATGTTGTACACAAGACAGTACGGTAGCCCTGGCACTATGCCGTTTGGATCGGTGCCCGCCTCTGGCATTAGCTAGCATCAGCTGCTTGTCCGACCAGGTCCTACTGGGCTAGAAAGGGAAGAGGCTGACGTCTCCAGTCCCAATCTTTACGCTCCTCTTGCAGCTCAGCCATTGCAGACGCCCTCGAGCAAGGGAAACCCAACCAGGTCCCTTCACAGGAAAGGGCAAGGGAATGTTAAACAGTCCCCCATCACCGCCTGCAACATAAACACGACCGTGGCATTGCTAATTAGTCCTTTAAAGACATCCCGCTGGGCGCAGGGAGACCTTTCATGTGAAATAATCAAGTGAGGAACAGCCGTGCTCACAGCTTGATGGAAAGCAACAAGGCAGGGAATCAAAGCCGGGCAGGGGGAGCGAACGTGTCTCTGCTTCCCCCTCTCCTGCACCCAATCTAACCAGGCTGGAAGTGGTCCGGGACATGCTGGGCAGGGCGGGTTATGAGCATGGGGGGTTTTAAGCCCGGCTGGACATGGGGACGGCGTGGCCAGGCAGGGACAAGTGTCGCCAGAAGATCTTGACTCTGAAGCATCTGCAGATGCAAATGGCAAAGGCGCAGCAAGCCGAGGCTAATTGATTGTCACCGCAGCCTCCAGGCCTTGGTTACTCCCGTTTGCCATAGAGAGGACCTGATGCGGGAGGTAGAGACCTGCCAGTGGGTGATGCCCAGGCTGGACCTAGGGCATGGCTGGCCCTCATCGCTTTGGGGGCTTCTAGTATGTGACTTGTCAGTCCCCCTTGCTGGAGGGGGAAAGTTTAACCCGGGGACGCTGGGTCTTCCCTGCAATCCTGGAAGGAGCTCAGCACCATTTCTATGGATCTGAGCCCCTGCAGAGACTGGCTGTGTACGAGCCTCGGGCAAGCTCCAAGCCGGTGCACGAGGACTCACAAGCATCCGCTCCCTGGCACGGTCTCCTTCCCAGAGCGGAAGCAGTACCGTATATTAGCACATGCAACCGCAGCAGAATATAATACGCGCCTTGTTTATGAAAGGCAGAATGGAGATAAAAGAAGTATTTTCCCCCAAAGTTATGGCTGCACAGAGCAAGGACAGAGCCGCATCTTCTGCCAATCCACTTTCCTTTTCCAGCCTAGGGTCTGAAATAGCTTCACGGGGGCACAGAAAAGTTGGACTGCAAGGGACTTCGGGAGGTCCCATCGAGTGCAGCCCCTGCTCGAGGCAGGGCCAGCCCTGACGAAACCACCCCAGCAAGTGTCTGTCCAAGCTGCTCTTGAAAACATCCAAGGATAGAGATTTCACCGCTTCTCTAGGGGCCTGACCGCCCTCAGTCACAGCATTTCTCTTCATCTCCAGCCTCAGTTTCCCCTGCTGCAGCTTGAGGCAGTTGCTCCTAGTCCGGTCTCCTACAGCCACAGAGGAAAGCCCGTCTCCAACCCCTCTATAATCACCTTGCAGTTTGAAGACTGTCATCCAACCCCTCAGTCTTCTCCAGACTCAACACCCCTCCCCGGATCATGCGGGTGGCCCTCCTCTGGACCCTCTCCATGTTGTCCACATCCCTCCTGAAATGGGGCGCACAGAACTGGACACAATACTCCAGCTGCGGCCTGACCAGCGTCGCATAGAGGGGGAGGATCACCTCCCTGGCTCTACTCGAGATGCACCTGTGGATGCACGACAAGGTCCGGTTAGCCCTGCCAACCATGACCTCGCATTGTCGGCCCATGTTCATCTTGGAGTCAATAATGACACCAAGATCCCTTTCCGCCTCCGTGCTCTCAAGTAGGGAGCTCCCCATCTTATAAGTGTGCTGCTGGTTCCTACTACCCAAGTGCAGCACCCTGCACTTGTCCGTATTGAAACGCATCCTGTTCCTGTCTGCCCACCCCTGTAACCTATCCAGATCCTTCTGCAATCTCTCTCTCCCTGCTAGCGTGCTCACCTCCCCCCAAATTTTGGTGTCATCAGCGAATTTAAACAGGTTGCTCTCCACCCCAACATCAAGATCGCTGATGAAGACATTGAACAGCGCAGGGCCCAGGACCGAGCCCTGAGGGACTCCACTACCCACCTCCCCCCAAGTCGAATATGATCCATCCACCACCACCCTCTGAGTGCGACCCTTCAGCCAATCTGCAATCCATCTGACCGTGTAGGCATCTATGCCACAGTCGCCTAGTTTACTAATTAGGATGGGGTGAGAGACGGTGTCAAAGGCCTTGCTGAAGTCCAGAAAGACTACATCCACCGCGACACCTGCATCCATGGCCTTTGTGACCTGATCATAAAAGGCAATCAGGTTGGTCTGACATGATCTCCCCCTAATAAATCCATGCTGATTGCCCCTGAGCATCATCTCGGATGCCGGCCCATCACAAATGTGCTCCTTGATGATCTTCTCAAAGAGCTTCCCCAGGATTGAGGTAAGACTGACGGGCCTATAATTGCCCGGGTCCTCCCTTTTCCCTTTTTTGAAGATGGGGACCACATTAGCTACCTTCCAATCGTCTGGCACCTGGCCCAAGCACCACGATCGCTCGTAGAGCCGTGCCAGGGGCCCTGCAATAACCCCAGCCAGCTCCCTCAGCACCCTGGGGTGGAGAGCATCCGGACCCGCTGACTTGAACGCGTCCAGCCCCTCCAGAAGCTCTCTAACCCGGTCCTCCCCAACCTGAGGTCTGAAGGCGATCCCCTCGCGTCCGGCTTCTATCACAGCAGGGAAGTCCCGGTCCCTGCACAAGAAAACGGAGGTGAAGAATTGGTTAAAGAGGTCCGCTTTATCCTCTGACGCAACCACCAGATTGCCCCGCATATCCTGCAGGGGCCCCACATTACCCGGCGCCTTCTTCATCCTCCCAATATATTTGAAAAAGGACTTTTTGTTATCCTTAATCCTGGACGCTAATCCGAGCTCTATCTCCGCCTTGGCCTTCCTAACAGCCCGCCTGCAGGCCCGAGCAGAGGAGGTATACTCCTCTTTGGAGATTACACCCCCCTTCCACCGGGCGTACGCCACCCTTTTGGCAAGCAGGCATTCCCGGACACCCTTGGTGAGCCAGGGGGGCTTTCGGACACTCCTGCCCCCCTTGCTTCTTGTTGGGATGGACACCCCTTGGGCCCCGAGTATCGTTTCCTTAAGGAACGACCACTCCTCTTGGACGCTGAGTTCCTCTGCCCTCAAGGACCCCAGTTCCTCTCCCACTAATCTCCTCATCTCACTGAAGTTGGCCCTCCTGAAGTCTAGGGCCACCACCTTGCTGCGGGCCCTTGACACTCTACGCCGGATGGTGAATTCCAGCATGCGATGATCACTATTGCCCAGGTGGTCAAGAACCTGGAGGCCTCTTACCAGGTCGTCGCCTGCGGCCAGGACCAGGTCCAGCAGAGCATCTCCTCTGGTGGGACTGTGCACCTCCTGAATCAAGTGGAGGTCCTGCAACTCGGCCATTTCCTCATCACTCTTGCCTCTCAGGCCCCCGATCAAGTTTGC
>NW_005843090.1:188638-200110 GCF_000455745.1 Alligator sinensis
TTTCCCAACTGTCCACGTCCTGCTTGAAGCGCGGGGCCCAGACCTGGATGCAGGACTCGAGGGAAGGCCTCCCCAGAGCAGGAGCATCGCTGCCCTTGATGTGCGTGCAAGCAACACTGCTGACAATACAGCGAAGGAGGCTGCTGGCTTTTTTTGCAACAAGAGCACAAAAATAGAAGGAGAGAGACCAGAAGCAGTTCGTTTTAAGGAAAGTTAGCATGATTAGTGGCACATCACGACCATTAAAAAGAAAAGAGATGATCATTAACACCTATGGAGTGAAGAACAAGGACACTTTAAGTCAATTCACTCCTTCAGCTGCCTCAGTAGTAATAGCACAGCTGCTGCACCGTGGAGCAAGAATCACAGCAGGTTGCTTCTATCCCAGGCAAAAAGTCAGCTTCTCTACATAATACACCCCCCCCCCCCCCCCCAATTTTGGGGGGACAGCTGCGTGTTGTACATGGGACAATACGGTAACCTGGTAGCACTGTGCTCTTGGTAGACCAGACGCCGGAGCAGCCTGCATTTGCCCACAGACCCCTCCTCCGGGCTATGGACGCCTTTCTTTCAAAATACAGCAACCGCACGTCCCTGCATGCAAAGACCCCCTCACACGGGAACCGAGCACACGAGACAGAGCCGCTGTTGCAATCCTCTCCCCTTCCTGCCCTGGCAAAAGCAGCAGCAAGAGCGCTGGAGGGCTTGCGGCCAAAGCAGAAGGGTCACTCTTTTCCCCCGAGCCTCCTGGCAGCACGTCTGAGTGCGTGAGTGCTCAGGACAGTGATGCAGACAGGTCCCCTCAACAGCCCTTGGGGGTACAGTACTGCCCTAAGGGTGCCATGTCCAGCGCGGCGCGCAGACAGCCAGACTGGGGCTGGGAAGCGCCGTGTGACGGTGCCGCGAGTGCTCGTCCAGAGCCGTGGCCTCCCTCCGACCCAGGTGTCCAGGCTGCAGTGGGCCTCTGCATGGCCGTGGCACTGGTGAGTCCCCGGGGAGCTTCTTCGCCTCCCAGCCTGCAGCCCTGGGGCGGGGGCATGGAGCAGGGGGAGTTGTGTGACAGGGGAGCAGGGCGGCTGGAGAGCACCGAGCTCTGCGGGATCGTGCCCATCGGGTGCAAGTTAGAGCAGCCCCGAGGGATGCCCAGATAAGAAGTACCTGGGGCCTCTTTCCTCACGAAGGTAGACCACCAGGGCATGGGGTCTGTGACCGTCTGGCTGTTGCTTTTGTGGGGGTCCTCTGAAATGTGCCCGCTGGCGGTAGCCCCAGAAAAGGGTCTGCAGTTTCCCCACCATCAGAGGATGCTCCAGGCAGCGCCGACCCCACGAAGTTGGTGTTAGTTTTAAACTGCTGGCTTGCTCGTTCCATGTGTCTTGTCTGGTGAGAGACAGTCAGTGATCGATCCCCCTTGCTCTCTCTTCACCATTTACTATTTTATAAACCCTTCTCATACCTGGATCTGTGGCCTGTATTAATATGTCAGCCAGCAGCCTGCACCCGGTAACAGGCTGCCTGCCAAAAAAGCACCTCGTCTGTGAGCTACACTGCAGACCCGCACACCAAATGAGCTGGGCTTTAAATCAGAAGATGAAGTGGCATTGCCCAATACAGCCGAGAGAGCTCCATCATGCTGTCCCCGCTGTCGGCGACCGCAAGGATGCATGGCTGCAGGCACTGCTTCGTTCTCCGCTCAGACGGGCAACACTTGGCGATGCTCTCTGCAGCCTCTGGACCCAAGGGCAGGCCTGTCGCTGCAGTCAGCACGGCACGACCCTGCTAGGGAGAAACATCAAACCCGTGACGTACCGAGGCCCAAACCTTGATCTCCAAGTTGGGGTTTTGCAAGCTGCTTACATGGGAAGAGAAGGTGGCTAGCAGGGAGAAAGAGAGAGAGAGCCGTGACTGCCCCACGGCTTTATTTGCTGTTTGCAAAACCCTCTGACCGTGAAAACTGCTAGGTAATTGCTAGGCATTGTCACAGCCCAGAAACTTCACCATTCGCTCTGGACAGGGCCCTGCCCCTTTGCTTCCAAGCGTACGGACCCCGGCACGTGACGGAGCACAGATTTGCCCCTGGCTGTTTGCGTGATTGGGCTGAAGCCGATGGCGCTGTTTGCCCTGGGAGGGGAGGCTGACACACGGCCCCTTGAGATCCCAGAGGGCTGAGCATGAAACTCTCTTCCAGCGTCCCCTGAGGTTTCATTGCAGAAATCAACCGGCTTGTGAATCTGCATCGCAGAAAAGGACGAGACGTGCTCTTTACTTGGGACGAGGGGTTTTAAAAACCTCTGAACAGACGTGCGTCCTCCGGCCCCGCGGGCTCCTTTGAGGCATCCCCTCCTTGCCTTTGGAAAGGACAGGCAGCCTTCGGTGCTGGGAAATCGTAACCGGGCGGTGCTTTGAAAAATATCTCACGTCCTGACGTACTGATCCACCCCTTCGCGGCACATCCAACACCACCTCCCTCCCTGTCTCGCCGGAGCAGCCACCTTCACGCGCGCACGGGCTTCGTCCTAATTACCCTCCTCGCAACGAGCTGAACAAACGTTGTTACGGGCTGGATCTCCGCCGGGAAGAGCCAAGGGGCCTAGATATGTCTGGCATTCGAATAGCGCTGCTTTGATGGCAACAGGAATAAAAGCGCGGCCGCTTGTCAATCCAGGTGCCCGGACGCTGTTGCAAAACCCAACAAATTACGCTCTGGTAGAAACTGGGGACATGCGATGCTTTTAATGCCGTCAATTAGAGTCACAGTTAATCACCGCCATCAGGCGGGTAACAACAAACGCGCGTACCCCAAGCCCTATTTTAAACAAAGCCAGTTGATAAGAAATGAATGCGATTCCAGCAGGGCACCGCAAATATGAAAAATCAGCCGTGTCCTTCAGATGGTCTCGAAATAGGACGAAGGGCCCCGAAGGTCAAGAAGTGGAAGCGAGTCCTTCTGGACGGTCGTTAGCCACGCAACAAATCTCCCTTGCAAACGCATCCCGTCTTGATCTACATCAAGGCCCCTCTCCCGCACGGGACGCTCTTGGAAACCTCGGTCGTTAACACGGGCACAAGCAGGGAAGTTTAGTATCTGGAACGTGGCCGCTGCGGATGGGAAAGCTGTTGGCAGCAGAAGTAGGTCAGCGCCACAGAAACTACCTACCTAAACACGCAAGGCTCCTGGGGCTGTCTTCACTTACGTCTGCTTTATCCAGACTTCACGAGCGCTCAAATTCTGCCTCTCGGGAAATGGCTGGATACGGCCCTTGAAATCTGGATTGCACCTTGGGATCGATCGCTTTGGGATCTCCTCTGACGCATCCACGTGGGTCCCCCGAGACGTTACCGTGGGAAATGGAAACCCCAAACAAGTCCCTTTTTGCTCCGTGGCCTCCTAAGCGGGACTCCAGAGATGACGTGGGATCGCCCAGCTCATTGAAAACAACGGCAAGCTCCGCAATCCTCGCACGCTCTTAAAAAAGGCCGCCTCCATCCTGCCGCTGTATCCAGGGGATGAGAAAAAAAATCATGAAGCCATCTTTTCTGTCCATAAGAAACACTCGCCTTTGCCATGATCAGGACCACTGGAGTCACAGGATCACGGAGCCGCGGGGCTGGCAGGTAGCTGCAGCGCTCACATCTAGTCCAGTCCAGCCCCTGCCCGAGGCAGGATCAGCCCCGTCCAAACCAGCCCATAATCTGTGTCCATCTAGTTCAACCCCAAACCATCCTACAGAAATCCACTGTTGAACCTACCAGCGAAACTACCCTCGGCCCTGGCACGACACGAGACATTGCACCCAAAGCCGCCGTGGGGAAAGCAGGGGGCCGTGGCAGCCAGCGGCCTGCTGCTGCAAATGTTAATATACATTCAAGAGAGCCCAGGCCCAGGCCGTGCCCCTGCTGCAGGGGAAGGCAAACCCCCCAGTGCGCACCAGTCTGAGCAGGGGGGAAATCTCTTCCTGCCCCAGTGCAGTGTTGGGGGCAAGACCCCCCAGCCAGGACCCTGCGGGGTTGGTGCCAGCAGGAGCATTGGCACAGCCCCGTCCCAAAAACAACCCCCCCCCGACATATGTAGCACATGTGTCACAGTGAACCCAGAGAGAGCCGGGCACCATCTTTTTGAACTGGGATGGTCCCCCCCACCCCTGCCTCCCTCTCCAAAAGGCAATTATTTGGCAGATCTGGAAATCTGCACTCATTTATTTCAGAAGCGTCAAACATTCCCGCAGGCAGACCCGGCAGACAGGGGGGCGGCTTGAAATCTGCTGGAAATCGCCCCCTTCCCCAGGGAGCGATAGGACTTGGACAGACCCAAGAGAAAAGGTCCCGTCTGAAAATGTACGGCCCGCTCCAGCGGCTGCACCCACAGGCGCCTCCCGCAGAAAGAGACGCTTCACCAACCCGTAACTGGGCAAAGAGCATGAAGACAGGATGTGCACGAACGGGAGAGAGTCCGGTGGATGGCAACGAAAATGGTTGAGGGCTGGGGCATGTGGAGTCTGAGGAGAAGCTGCAGGAAATGGGCTGATTGAGTCTGCAGAAGGGAAGACCGAGGGGGATTGAAGAGCAGCTTCAGCTCCCTGCAGGGGGGGTTGCAAAGAGGATGGAGCTGGGCTGGTCTCAGTGGGGCAGATGACGGGACAAGGAGCAATGGGCTCAAGCTGCAGCAGGGCAAGTTGAGGTTGGATATTAGGAAAAACTTTCTCATTAGGAGGGTGGTGAAGCACTGGAAGGGGTTACCCAGAGCGGTGGTGCAGTCTCCATCCTTGGAGGTGTTTAAGACCCAGGTAGACAAAGCCTTGTCTGGGATGATGTAGTTCATGCCTTCGCGTGCTGGAGTGATGGTGGAGCTGGGACAATCCAGAAAACACCCGGCAGGGTAGGATTCTTGTGGGTGTCAGCTTTTATTGGACCAGTTTGGTACAGACTGGAGGTTTTTCCTTTCTCCATCGTGGGGGCATGGCCTGGGATCTCTCAAGCATATATTAACACCCCTTGCTGCAGCAGGATGTTGGCTGCCATGGTCCCCTGGCTTCACTTATGGCAGGGTCAGATGTCATGTCTTGTGTTGTGTCAGGGCTGATGGTAGTTTTAGGAAGAGTTTAGACGATGGTTGGTCTGGGCTGCTTTGGACAGACCTGAGCCTGCTTCAGGCAGGGGCTGGACTAGATGTGATGCCCGCAGGTCCCCTCCAGCCCCACGGCAATACGAGTCTATGAGTTGGGATGAACTTCGCCAAACTTGCAAAAGCCATGGCTTCTTCTACAGGAGCATCCCCAAGCTGCAAAACTTCAGGGGCTGTCTGTCCCTATCCCTCCTATCTCCATGAGGCGAGGCAAGGCATTGGGCAAGGCATTATTTATGCAGGATTTGCAGAGGGAGAGAGGCTATGACTAAGGCTCCCTGTGCCAGTGAGATACAGGTGAGACCAGAAATGATCCAAGGTTGCTGGCTGCTTCCAGGAAGCCCATCCGCGACAGCCTGGAGACACGACCTCACGGCCTAGCCCTGCCCCTGGGGGTATGACGCAGGTCTGAAATAAATGGGGGGAACATTCAAAGCAGCTGGTGCATCTGAACCCCCGGTGACAGGGAAAGGGTGAAGGGACTGAGATTGGCGAACTCGCTCCCCTTCACTTCTGCAGCCACCGGCGGTGCCGCCAGCAGCTCCCACCCTGCGACTGCTGCTCCAGGCTCAGCTGTCTTGCGAGAGGCTGGACTTGAGCCCCGGGTGCAGGAGCCGACCAGTCAGCGTGGCCACGTACAGCTCTGTGCGCTGCCAGTGGGACTGCAACGGGGCAGGCGGCCAACACCGTCCTGCTTGCTGGGTCTGCACGAGCAAAAGCATCTGTCAGGGGAGACCTGTCTGCCTGCATGGCCACTTCCGCTTTAACCTTGGCTCTGCCAGCAGGTCAGTGAAAAATCCTGCGTCCCGCTGACTGGGATGTACAGCCCCATGCACTGGACCTGCATTCCCTTTCTGGCCTTCCTGTGCTGAGCAGCAAGCCACGGGCACCTTGACCTTGTCCTGACGCCGTCTGTTCACGCGTGCGGAGCTGTCCGGAGTGGCGCCGGCTGCGGGGGGAGCAGGCGTCAGCAGCTGAGTCAGTGCATCAACAGCACCTTCCTTCTGGAGTGACCAGGATGCTGCCAAGATCGCAGCCACGGCCCGGAGCCCAGCTCCATCCCCCAGGACTGCCTTGGACAGGGGGTCGCTGGGGCCTCCCCAAGCACCGGGGCTGGGCACAACTGGATGGGCACATCCACACTCTGGCAGCAGTGTAGGGCAGCTGGAACGCCCTCAGGCACGCACGGCCCAGGCACCGCCACTCACACGCTCCCCACACCCCTTCAGTACCCGAACGGCTGCCAGAGGGAAAGCGCCTTGTCTCCTGCTGCAGAGAGGAGGACGCGGAGCCATGGCTGGAAGTTGCAGCAAAGCAGGTTTAGTTGGAGATAAGGAAACACTTCTTCACTGTCAGAGCAGGGAGACCGTGGGAGAGACGCCAGGGAAGGGGGGGCTCCCCATCACTGGAGGTGTCAAGAAGAGGGTGGACGGACGCTGGGCGCGGAGGATCTAGGTGCAGCGATACCCGTGCTCCGATATGGGGATTTCCCAGCGTCTGGGCTGTGCCGTTCCCCCCCACCTACAACTACTGCTCCATGTGCCAGGGGGCTTGAAGCCTCCCCCAGAGGTGCTGGGTGTTAGGGATGGGGCTTGGCTGTGCCAATGCTCCTGCTGGCACCAACCCCACAGGGTCCTGGCTGGAGGGTCTTGCCCCTGCGCCAACGCTGCACTGGGGCAGGAAGGAATTTCCCCCCTGGTCCAGTTGGTATGGACTTGGGGTGGGGGGTGCCTTCCTCTGCAGCGGGGGCACAACCTCTGCTTGGGATCTCTTGTGTGCACGTTGACAACGTTTCATGGAAGCCAGACGCTGGCGGCTGTGGTCCCCCTGCTTTCCCTTGGGCAGGTTCGGGTGCAATGTCGGGTGCAATGTCTGGGTGCAATGTCTAACGTTGTGTCATGGTTTATGGTAGTTTTACAAAGAGTTTAGATGATGGATTGAATAATTTGGACAGGGCTGATCCTGCCTCAGGCAGGGGTTGGACTAGATGTGACCTCTGGGGGTCCCTTCCAGCCCCATGGCTCTGCGATTTGATGAACACGGCAGTGCAGCAGGGAGGCTGCGATGCAGGACACGCAGATGCATGGTGTGGACAAATCCCAGGAGTCCCAGTATGCTCTGGTCTGAGCTTTGCTCCAAGAGCCCTGTATGCAAAGCCCCGGACACGTGCCCTAGAGGTCGGTGTCCACCGGGAATCAGCCTCGGAAGGCACTGGCTTGCGTCTACACTTGCTCCAGGGTCTGCCGGCCTCGGCCGTGTTTCCTAGAGCAGGCGAGCAGAGCATCGTTTCATGCTGCAGGATAAGGGGTCTGTGCAACTCTGGCCCAGGCCACGCTCCTGCCCCTGCCCTGCCACCAGTCAGACCGCAGGGCACATGGCTGAGACGGAGCTGTAGCGCTCTGGCAGGCTCTCCTCTCTCTGGCCTTGTGGCAGGGTCACCACGGCCACACGGCCCTCGCGGGGCCTGCTGGGATGCCGGCAGCGGTCAATAGAGCTCTCTGCAAGGACGAAGCCACTGCCAACGTCTGCTGGATGGGCTAGGGGAGCCCACGAGGCAGGGGGACACGTGCCTCCTGGGGACAGATTTCCCCTCCCCACACACACACATGCACGCACACCCACATACATGTGGGCACATATGCATGCACACAAACATACATACACAGATACAAACACACATGCATGCACATACAAGCACATGTACACATGCTGACACACGGGCACAAACACACATGCATACATCCATGCATATCCACATACACATGGGCACACGTCACACATATGGAGACAAGCACACATGTACACATGCACACATGCACATGGACACCAGCACACATGCATGCACATACACATGGGCACACATCACACAGATGAACACAAGCACAAATGCACACACACATACACACATGCATGCACGTACACACACATGCACACACACACACACATATGCACACATACCCACATACACATGGGCACAAACACACACACACATATGCATGCACACACACATACACACATCATGGGCACACATCGCACACATGGACACGTGCACACATGCATGTGCACACATATACACATATGCATGCATATCCACAGACATGGGCGCACACACACACACACACAAACACACACAGGCATGCACATACACACACATGCAGACCCACAGATGCACACCCACATACACATGAATGCACACGCGCACACACACATGCATGCATAGACACACGCACACACACGCATGTGAGCACTCTGGCAACAGCTGCTTTGGCTTTGCACGCAGCCCCCCATCCCTTGCGGGAGGCCCGCCTGCTGCCTTCAGGAGCCTGCAGTTGCTGGGTGCATCTGTATGTGGCCCAACCTGGGCACTGTCCTGAGGCCCCCGGCTGCTGCAGCCAGAGGTGAATGCAAACCCTGCTGCATGGAGCCCCTTCTCCCTATTCAGGTTTCCTCTCCCCTGCTGTTCGAGACCGGCTGAGGCCCAAAACTAGTCCAACTTCCTGCTGCGACAGAGTGAATGCACAACATGGCTTCCAGGGAGGAGAAGCATCTCAGCGAGGAGCCAGGGAACACGGGTGTTCGGGGCCAAGGCTGTTCCTCCCAGGTACAAGCAAGTGGCGGGTTTGCTGACGGCCCCGGGGCAAGCAGCAGTGATGGGTGCAGCTCCCAGCTGCTGGTGCCCGCATGGCTGCAGAGATGACGGGTCCCTGTTCCTGCCGCCCGTAGGGATGCCGTTAATTTGGCTGGGCTTGGCCCCCGCAAGCTGAAAGTGAGGACGTGGCGTTCCCTTTAGCGACTGTAGCACAAATGAGCACTAAGCAGCACTGGGGATTCGTGATGCAACCCCTGGACGGGGGCAGCTGGGAAGGGTCCAAGCAACAAGGGAATGGCACTGAAAACAGCTGGCCGAGCAGACAGCCTCCGGCCTGACGTGAGGCTTTGATTGCTGCTAAAATGCCCATGGAATAGCTCCTCTCTCTGGTGAAGAGACCTATGACAGCCTCCGTGGAGGAGGTGGCTTTGGAGTCCTCGAAGACAGCGGGGGGCTGCAGGAGCTGTGGGATGGGAAATTTGGGAGCTCTGGGCCTAGGGCAGTGCTAATACTAATACATGAGGGGGACTAGAGCCCTGCATTTTTTGGTGTAAGATCAAAGCAAAAACCAGTATAACAATTGGAATGTGCATTAATTTACTGGATAATAGAGTAAGTTTTAAAAACCCAAGAAACTAGCCAAAAAAATAGTCCAACAAGGTTGTCACGAGCCCTGTAGTTAAATGTAGGCCTCTGACTCAGTTTCGTAAAACAAAATCTAGCCTTCCTGACAGTGCCTCCGATACTTCACTGCCAGCCATGTCTACACCTGAGTTCATAGGACCACACCTGAGCTCAGGTTTTTAGCTAGAGCTCAAAACAGTCAGTGGGGCTGTGAAATAGAAAAGACGTTTCCGGGAATGGCCAAGAGGCAGCAACATTGCAGAAGAAAGGGTTGCTTGAATAGTGGCACCTCGAGGCCATTAAAAAGGAGAGAGGGTGGTTAACACCTGCAGAGTGGAGAGAGATTAGCAGGAAGCTGGGAGAGGAAGTCAGCTGTGACTCCCTCGGTGCTGACTGATGTTGCTGCCCCTCCCAGGCAGTTGGCTTTAAAGTGAGGGTGAAGCAGGAATCAAAGAGGGGGGTGAGATGGCATCACTGCCCCCCCGGATCTGCCCCTGGGCATGCATGGTCCCTTGGGGTGGGAAGATCCAGTGCCCACCTCGCACTGGCAGAGAGTGTCCCCGGCAGGGCTGGCATCTCCCCCAGGCCCAGCCCCGTACGAGAAGGTGAGTCCCGGCTACCTGTAGTGGAGGAGCTGGCCTTCCGCGTTGTAATCTCGATAGATCTCACATTCCTTCTCCACGAAGGGTCCCGAAGGCGAGGAACTGAAACACAGCAACAGGGAACAAGGCGGTTACTGCCAGCGAGCGCCTGCCCCCGACCCTGGCTCGGCGAGGTAGCATCCCCTGGGCCCGTGGGGACTGCTCCCCCACCCCGACCCCACCTGGGGGCCTGTATTCTCATCGCCAGCTTGGATGCCACCTCCGAGCCATGCCTCTGCTATGCAGGAGCTCGCCCTATCCCCAGTTCCCGCTGCCTCCAGACCTCTCAGGCAGCGTCATTTCCCATATAACAGTGCCAAAAGTATCTGAGCAACGTGCCCCTTGCTCTCCTCCCACTTCTGTCTTTCCCAGCTGGCCCCATCCCTAGCCCACCTTCTCCTTCCAGCAGTTTCAGCTCACGTCAGCTCCCCGGGGCCTCGGGCCCTGTGATGCATAACGTTTAGGATGAGGATAAAACCCCCTCATCCTCTTGCAGAACGGGCTCGCTGAGAGCTGGAGGCCCCGGGGTGTCGTTTCGTCTGCCCCCCCTCCGAGAGACGCTGCGATACTCTGCTCTATGAGGGATCCTTGGCACACCTTTGCTTATGCAAAAGTGCCCCTTGCCTTCTTGTGTATCAGCCCCCTGGGACGAGCACCTCGGTCCAACAGGTTACGTCCGTGCCAGCCTGGGTTGGACCTGCCATGCAAAATGTCCACAGCTGGCAGCGACGGGCAAGCAGGAGGGCACAGAGGTGGGTTTTGGGGAAGCTGCTGGAAAAGCAGCCTGGTAGGCTGAGCCTGTTTGAAGTGGAGCAGGGGAGAGGGTCACCCTCCAGACCAGGACGCCTGTGAGATTCCCCCCGGATAAATGGAGGAGATCAAAGATGCTCTCCCATTCCCCACTGCCCGAGGGCTCGCGGGGCCGTGTCCCTGCGGGCGCATTTCTTTTGCTCTCCGTGGCAGCTGCCGCAGTGCTAGAGATGCGCGTGCAGAAGAGCCAGGGCTCCACGGCGGAGGGGGCTCCTTCCCAACCCCCCGGGCTGGTTTGCAGAGGTGCAGGGAGATTTGTGGGCTCTACCCCGGGCATTTCATCCATGCCAGGATCTAACAGCAGCCCAGCTGGAGAAGTTGCCTCCCCGGCTCGCGTTCACAAATTCAGCTCAGGTGCCGGCTCCGGGAAAGCAAAGCAAGCAACAAATCTCCCTAAGCGGCTCGAACCGGGGGACGTTATTCAGGAAAGTAGCAATAAAATTAAGCTTCTGTCACAGCTGATTTTAACGAGCCCAGGAATTACAGCTGGCGGAAGCGCTGTGCTGAGTCACCCCATCTCTCGGCTCCCGGCACGCACGCGCGATCTCCCTGCCGGCCTGGTCCAGAGCCCTCGGAGGCATCCGCTCTCCTGTTCTGCGTCTGAAGATGACAGCGGCTCCCCTTGAATCTCCTTTGGGGCTTTCTTGGGCCACGGAAAGGGTGGGAAGCCACCAAAGAAAGAACAAGCC
>NW_005843090.1:200124-201379 GCF_000455745.1 Alligator sinensis
GCACCGAGGGAAAAGGGACTCTTCCCCCCGACGCGGGGACGGTGCCCGCTAGCTTTACTCCTGCTACTTCTCATGGGACTTGGCCACAACACGCCTGTGTGTGCTTCCCGACCTCTGCCTCTCCACAGCCCTGCTCGCAGCCTCACCGCTACGCCTGCCCCGCTGCGCTTGGCTCTCCCGACTCTGATCCATCATCCGCCCTGACGGCAAAACCGCCTCAACCCTCGGCCGGGCGACTCGGGCTGCAACGGACACCTGGTGCAACCCGCGCCGGCAGCGCAGGGCCAGCTGCAGGGCTGGATTGGGCCCCACCTGCCAGGATCAGGTCCCGTGCCACCTCGGCTGGACCTCACGTGCCAGGATTGGGCCCTGCCCTGCCCCCAGTCCAGTGTGAGGGGCAACACTATCCGGCCCATGGTGCTCCCCGGGAGTCTGGATATTTGGCGGCAGAAGGGGGTCAATGAACACTGCCCAACACAACGTTTTGGACCCGGGGGAGCCTGGCAGGGTGGCTGACATGGCTCCCTAGGCTGGATCTGGCCCACGGGCCAGGCATTGAGCCCCCTGGTCTCAAACGTGCTCTGTGCTCTCCTGGCACGGGTCAGCCTTGCCCTGACTCCTGGCATGGAGGAGTCCCGGGGGCGCTGGCGGTCGATGCCATCAACGTTGCAATGAGCCGTGCTCCACCGCCTCTCCCGGGCATCTCTGGGAAGCTTGGGGGACCATCACGGGCACTAGGAAATGCTGCCAAAACCAGCGTGCCTGGGGGGCTCTGCTTGGTCCTGTTGGGCATGGTCCCCAGGGCACCGGTGCAGTCGAACCCTGCAGAGGAGATGCCGTGGGAGCAGGCACAGGGCACCACACGTGAAAGGCAGGGCAGGACCCGCTGAGCTCAATGCACCGAGCAGCCCTGTCGCCCTCGACCCAAAGACCATCGCACTCCCATCCGCTGGCGCACGCTAACCCGATTCTCTGTAACCCTCTGGCAAAATGCGACTGGCTCCTCTGCTGTGGGAGGATGCTGTCCCAGCGGGGTGCAGAGCCCGCAGGCCAAGGTACGAACCAGCTGCCTCCACCTCCCCATGGCTGGCAAAACTCCCGTCTCTGCGTCTGTCCAGGCGACACGGAGCTCCCTGGGCTTGCCGGACTGGCGCAAAGTGACCCAGTGTCAGGCGGGTGTGCAGAGCAGCCGACGGGGTGCACCCACCCAGCAGAAGGGGGATAACGGCGTGTTCTCACCCAGGGAGCCCCCTGT
>NW_005843090.1:201439-227635 GCF_000455745.1 Alligator sinensis
AAAGAGGGGCCAGGTGCCCCCAAGGGGTTGAGCTCCTGTGGAGAGAGAGGCTGGGAGCTGAGCACGGCGCGCAGGTTACACCCAGGACACACAAGGAAAGACACCGGGCTAATTCTGCTAAGCAAATCAATGCCCACGGGGTCTCAGAGGACTGGCCGGAAACCCAGCCTCGGCCCCTCATGCCAGCAAGTCGCGGCTGGGGGTTTTCTAAGCAGCAGCAGTGAAGTCTCCTGCAGAGCCAGAGCCCAGCAATCAGCCCTCGTCCTCCCGGGGATAAGGACAGAGGCTGCACAAAGCCAGGCCCTGCAGCTGCAGGAGGCATTTGCACGCTGGGGACCAGTACCAAGGGGCTCTGGCGCTGGGCGAGGCTCCGCACCCAGAGCAAATCTGTTCTTGCTGAGCCTGGATCGTCCCAGCACGCACGGGGACGCAGCCTTTCCAGACGTCAGGTCTATGCACTAGGCAGGAACCTCTTTGCCCAAAGCCAGCATGCAGCCATGGCTGGGGAGGAACCCAGCAGCTCGCTTTAAAGCAGGACCCCGTGTGTCCAGCTGAGCTCCGCGCCCGCACCCTGCACGTGGCTGGGCCTGGCCTGGGCTACAGACCACGCTGGGGTTAGCACGGCGTCTTGCTCGACTGCTCACAGCAGCATTCACCGCCGGTAAGACAGGGCAGTGAGGACAAGAGCCAGCGATTACCCAGACCGGACCTGGCAGCAGAGTCCCGACATGCTTACAGCAGCGTGGCCTGGGGCATGCTCCCTCGCAAGGCACGCTGAAATGGTTCCTGGTGCCACAGATCCTCAATGGGGCCCTCAGTACGCAGCTGGATCTCTCCAGGCCAACCCCTGCTCCCAGATCCACCACGCCAGCCCCGGCTCTCCCCGGGCATCCCTGCCTTGGCTGCTGCAGAGAGACAAGGACTGCTGCTGTAGCAGCTCTGCTGCAGGACATTGCTGATCTAGGACCGGCGTCTGGACGAGCAATCATGGCGGGGTGCGGTGGTTACATGCCAAGCAAAGAGCAGCAGCCCCCAATTTGGAAGCAGGGCCCTTCCCTTTGCACGCTAGCAGCCAGAGAGAGGAGGTCTCGTTCACATCCCAGCCCCCGCAGAGCAAGCCCCGCCTGCTCCCCACGTTCAGGTGTGACTCCTTCACCCAGAGCCGTGGGGCTGGCAGGGCTCTGCGGGGCATGGGCAGTCCTGCTCGGTCCAAACCAGCCCAGACAAACCCCGTGTGTGATCTCGGAGCCGCACGACACAGTTGCCCCCGACACAGCCCCAGGCATCGCCCCCACCCCTGCCCCTGGGGTACAGCGGGGCCGCAGCCACCAATGTCCTGCTGCTGCCAGGGGGGTCATGGGCACTGCAGAGACCCCAGGCCGAGGCAGAGGAAAGCAACCCCCCGCCAGTGCGGACCAGTCTGAGCAGGGGGAACCTCTTCCTGCCCCAGTGCAGTGGGGCTGAGCCTGAGCGCAGGGCAAGACCCTCCAGCCGGGACCTTGTGGGGTTGGTGCAGCAGGAGCATTGGCACAGCACAGCCCCATCCCCAGCCTGGGCTGCAGCCGCACCCAGTACCTTCCACTTCAGCTCCCCGTTTACACCGGGGTGAGAAGCGGATCAGGTTAATCTCCCAGTCCCAGTTTGCAAAGCGGCTGCAGCTGCCTGGCTTCCTTACGGGGGGCGCTAGGCTGGAGACCATGCTCCGAATGCCCAGCCCCTGCCTGCCAGGCATGGGAGACCTCCGTGGAGAAGCAAACTATCCTCCTAGCCCCCTCCCATGCCATGCAGGCCTTGCCGGGCAGCCAAGAGGACCCGGGTCTCATGCCGTGAGACATGGAGAAGTACAGATTTGCCATTGGGGAAACATGTGATCCTTCCCTATCCCTGCAGCCCTGGTCATGGAAGTCCAACAGGCCTCTCCTGCCTCTGCCCACCAGCCTGCAGGCTGTGGTTACAGGGCTGGGGTCTCCCCAAGGTCACCTTCCCCCTTTCATGTCTGCAGGTAGGAATGTAGGGCCTGGGGCTTCGCTGGCCCAGCTGCGGGGGAGAGTGCGAGGGAAGTGGTCCCAGCCTGCAGCCTTTTGAGGGGAAGCCCCCAGAGACCCGTCTACACTAGGAAGCCTAGCACCGAGCTGCTGGCCGACTGCGGCCTGTGCCTGCAGCCAGCCTCCCAGAGCAGCGTAGCGGGAGGGCGGCGCTTCTAGAGCTGAGTCGCCATCAGTGGCTGCTGGCAGCGTCAGCGTCCTCAGAGGCAGACTCCCCCAGACATCCATCCGCAGAGCAGCTGAGTGCTCCAGCTGCAGCCGAGGGCGCCTCTACCCCCAGGCGTGCTTATAGCCTCCATGCCAATTGCTATTAAGGGAAGAAAGCACGGGATGGGGCACGGCGCGTGCTCTGTGCGGTGGTTACAGACCCCAGGAGAGAGAGCCGCAGGTCCCACGTCAAGGTTTCATAGCTGAGATTTACGCGCGACAGGGAGAGGAGAGTGGCCGTAACAGGCTTGCTGGGTACTCAGAGCTGGCACGCACACATACGGGATCAGCCACATCCATATAATGCAATGTGCAGCCTGAACACGGCACTGTCCATGCACTCCAGGAGGAGGCCTGGACCGCATGGAGGTGGACAGCCAGGACAGCAAGGCCACATGAGCTGGAAATCTGGGCTTGACCCCTGCCCTGCTGTATGAGGCCCAGGGGCCCGGGCCTTGGAAAGGCAGCGGTCAGAGGATACAGTTTTTTAGCTGCAGCAGCAATACAGCCGAAATGCAGCTTTCCCTCTCCGAAGCTGCGGGGCCAGCTCAGTTCAGCAGCACCTGTGCTTTCCCCTGGCCAGGGAAGAAGTGAGCTGGCTGCCTCGGGTGCCGTGAGATGCAGACGCAAAGCAGGTTTGTCGGGGATTAGCTCCAATTGACAGGAAATCCATTGGAGAGGCACTGCAGTAAGCCACTCTCCCCGCCGTCGGAGCACGCCCAGGGCCCTGTTGCTTTGCCACGGGCTGATGCCAGTTCCATCAGGGCAGCACCGGCTGCGGATGCTCAGCAGCGGGGCAGGAAGCAGCTGAGCTGCACGTCATGGGAGCCCCAGGTGGACGTGACCGTGGCCAGGGCCCGGTTCTGAGCTGCAACGGCACCGAGAGTCTGATTTACCCCTTGCAGGAGCTCGTGCCGGTCAACTAGAGGCTGGAAGTTGCAGCAAAGCAGGTTTAGGTTGGAGATCAGGAAACACTTCTTCACTGTCAGAGCAGGGAGGCCGTGGGATAGACGCCAGCGAAGCGGGGACTCTCCATCCCTGGAGCAGTTCACAGAGAGTCCCCATTTACCCCATGCTCAGATCATTATGGACTGGGGGGTGGGGGTTGCCTTCCTCTGCAGCGGGGGCACAGCCTCTGCCTGGGGTCTCTGGAGGGTCTATGAACCACCTTGTAGAGCAGCAGGACGTTGGCAGCTGCGGTCCCCCTGCTCTCCCTGTGGCAGGTTTGGATGTCTTGTGCTTTGTGAGGGGAGTTTTGGTAAGAGGTTGGATAATGGGTTTGTGTGGGCTGGTTTGGACAGGACAGCGAGCCCTTCAGGGGAGAGGTGGTCAGAGCCCTGTCCTCGCTGGTCCAGCCAGGGGGGATGATCCTGCCGGGCCACAGCCTGGCAGGGATGACTTCGCACCCCTCCGTGCACCACAGGAGGCAGGGCCAGCGCGGCACGCAGCGTTCTCCACCCCTGCGATCTGCCCTGTCCTCGAGGCAGCAGGTCTGAGCTCCGGAGGTAAGAGCCCTGCTTCATCTCAGCAGCAGCTTCCCCCAGACAAGAGCTATTAACAATCTTTAATATCATCGAACAGGCTCTCAACCAGGGGTTGGTTCCTCCCCACCCCTTAGAAAGCATCTCCAGCTGCAGGGAAAGCAAAGAAAGGATGCTGTTAATATGAAAGTACTCAGCACTTTGCATGGCAAATTCTTTCACAGGTTTCCCAGAGAGGTTAGGAAGGAGCTTTAGTGGCACATGCTGTTGCACGGCTGTCCAGTGCCAGCCCCTTTTGACTCTGGGCGAAACTACACCCAAGGACTCTTGTAAACTGAATTCAGGCTGCCTTGTTCTGAACACCTCTATGCGCTTTGGAAGTGAAGCAAACTCATTCACATTGAGGGCACTACCTCTGAAAAAATGCAGTCTTCTTCTTTCATATGGCTGATGTAGATGCAGAACAGCAACTATAATTTTACATTAAGGTGGTTGGGCCAGACAACTGCGTCAGGAGCAGCAAAGTGTGTCGCTGTGATACCTCCTTCATACCTGTGGATGGGGCAGTGAGTCGTTATATGGTCCACAGTCTATTCTGGGTGCCTGTAGTTGCACACCGGAGAGTTTTTAGTTTTCCATTTGTGCATCAGGTATCTGTATCTCCCATGGTTTGTGCAGATATCAGTTAGAGTTGCTCGTGAGCATCATGGGAGATCAAAGCCGGGGACCTTCTGCGTTGGATCTATCACAAGATGTTTATTTGGGACTTCCTGTGAACTCCGTTCGGCTTTCCAAGCTTCATCAGGGTTGAAGTTACATGGTTGAATGTCCAGCGTGTGGATCCAAACGGGCTTGCGTGACTTTAGGCAATGGTGAGGGTCCCTGTTGAGGTCCTGGTGGATGGGGAGATGCCTCTTTTCCTTAATTCGCTAGACTTCCCAGAGTTGCTGCTTTGCGATGGATGGACGGAGGAGTAATGTGCAACAGCCTGGGCAGCCAAGGTGTCGGGGCCGACTCGAGGGTTCCCGTGATGCACTGCATTGCAGAGCTCAGGTGGAGGTCAACACGTTGAGTGTGACTGCTTCTGCTCTGTACCGGTGCACAGTATTCGGCTATGGAGTATACAAGGGCCAGCGCTGATTTTGAATGCTGATGCTCTCCGGCTTGTGCTTGCCCATTTCTGGACCAACTTGATCCTTACCTTCGCCTTAACAGCTACCTTCTTCAGGTGGTCGTGGAAGGTTAATGCAGTGCAAGTAATCCACTTTAAAATGACTTTGAGCTGGCTGGGAAGCATCCTGATCTCAAAGCCTGGCCTCTCATCTGCTATGAAACACACATAGGGTTGCAGCTTGTCTCCACTGGAAAGTCATGTGAGACTGGGATACAGCATGGCTTCAAAGCAGAAGAGCTGTTCCTCAATAGCTCCAAGAGGTCACATCCAGTCCAGCCCCTGCCTGAGGCAGGATCAGCCCTGTGCAAACCAGCCCAGACATATCCATCATCTAGACTCTTAGTAAAGCTACCGTCAATCCTGACACCGCACCAGAAATCACACTTGAACTTGCTGCAGAGAAAGCAGGGGGACCGCGGTGGGCAGTGTCCTCCTCCTGCAAAGGTTGTTGATATATGCTTGAGAGACCCCAGGCTGCAGCCGTGCCCCCGCTGCAGAGGAAGGCAATCCCCCCCCAGTCTGCACCAGTTTGAACAGGAGGGAAATCCCCTCCTGCCCCAGTGTAGCATCGGTCTGAGCCTGAGCACAGGGCCAGACCCTCCAGACAGGACCCTGCAGGGTTGGTGCCAGCAGGACCATTGGCCCAGCCCAGCCCCATCCCCAGCCTAGGCTGCAGCACCCAGCACTGTAACACCCTAGCAGAAAGGTGCAGGGGGCAACTGGCAGAGCCCAGCCTGCGTGGCTCCAGATGGTACCCAAGGAGATGGCATTAACAACGCAGCCCTCCTTGGTGAGCTGCAGTCACCGCGCTCTGGTATGAAGCAAAACCACTGGACACTGGTTAACATCTGCACAAGACAACACGGGAACGTGCTGCAAAAGGGGAATGGCTCCGTGGCTGTAGAGGCAGCACATGGGCTGCATTATCCATGCCTCCCAGGGACGCATCCCCCAGGCATGCCATGAAACCCCCGCCCCGGCAAGCAATCCCGCAGTAACCTGAAGAGCCGCCTGCGGCAACAGGAACCCAGGTGCTGCGGAGTGAGGGGGCCCATCAGCCTGGGGATTGCACGCACGAGGTTTTGCCCTGTCCCATGAAGCGGGTTACTAGAGGGAAAATAGACATCCAGGAGCATATAAGAACACAAGTCAGGCAGTAGGTCTGTCATGCCCGGTCTCCTGTGTCACACCAAACAGCGGAGCTGCAGGGAGAGGGACTGGGGCTGAGCAGGGTTTTCCCCTGTTCCTCTCCCTGCAGCCTCCAGCACTGAGGTCCGGGCAGGGCTGATGCAGAGGCTGTGCCCCTCGCTCCCTGCCCCAGAGCCAGCAAAGTGTGTCGCTGTGATACCTCCTTCATACCTGTGGATGGGGCAGTGAGTCGTTATATGGTCCACAGTCTATTCTGGGTGCCTGTAGTTGCACACCGGAGAGTTTTTAGTTTTCCATTTGTGCATCAGGTATCTGTATCTCCCATGGTTTGTGCAGATATCAGTTAGAGTTGCTCGTGAGCATCATGGGAGATCAAAGCCGGGGACCTTCTGCGTTGGATCTATCACAAGATGTTTATTTGGGACTTCCTGTGAACTCCGTTCGGCTTTCCAAGCTTCATCAGGGTTGAAGTTACATGGTTGAATGTCCAGCGTGTGGATCCAAACGGGCTTGCGTGACTTTAGGCAATGGTGAGGGTCCCTGTTGAGGTCCTGGTGGATGGGGAGATGCCTCTTTTCCTTAATTCGCTAGACTTCCCAGAGTTGCTGCTTTGCGATGGATGGACGGAGGAGTAATGTGCAACAGCCTGGGCAGCCAAGGTGTCGGGGCCGACTCGAGGGTTCCCGTGATGCACTGCATTGCAGAGCTCAGGTGGAGGTCAACACGTTGAGTGTGACTGCTTCTGCTCTGTACCGGTGCACAGTATTCGGCTATGGAGTATACAAGGGCCAGCGCTGATTTTGAATGCTGATGCTCTCCGGCTTGTGCTTGCCCATTTCTGGACCAACTTGATCCTTACCTTCGCCTTAACAGCTACCTTCTTCAGGTGGTCGTGGAAGGTTAATGCAGTGCAAGTAATCCACTTTAAAATGACTTTGAGCTGGCTGGGAAGCATCCTGATCTCAAAGCCTGGCCTCTCATCTGCTATGAAACACACATAGGGTTGCAGCTTGTCTCCACTGGAAAGTCATGTGAGACTGGGATACAGCATGGCTTCAAAGCAGAAGAGCTGTTCCTCAATAGCTCCAAGAGGTCACATCCAGTCCAGCCCCTGCCTGAGGCAGGATCAGCCCTGTGCAAACCAGCCCAGACATATCCATCATCTAGACTCTTAGTAAAGCTACCGTCAATCCTGACACCGCACCAGAAATCACACTTGAACTTGCTGCAGAGAAAGCAGGGGGACCGCGGTGGGCAGTGTCCTCCTCCTGCAAAGGTTGTTGATATATGCTTGAGAGACCCCAGGCTGCAGCCGTGCCCCCGCTGCAGAGGAAGGCAATCCCCCCCCAGTCTGCACCAGTTTGAACAGGAGGGAAATCCCCTCCTGCCCCAGTGTAGCATCGGTCTGAGCCTGAGCACAGGGCCAGACCCTCCAGACAGGACCCTGCAGGGTTGGTGCCAGCAGGACCATTGGCCCAGCCCAGCCCCATCCCCAGCCTAGGCTGCAGCACCCAGCACTGTAACACCCTAGCAGAAAGGTGCAGGGGGCAACTGGCAGAGCCCAGCCTGCGTGGCTCCAGATGGTACCCAAGGAGATGGCATTAACAACGCAGCCCTCCTTGGTGAGCTGCAGTCACCGCGCTCTGGTATGAAGCAAAACCACTGGACACTGGTTAACATCTGCACAAGACAACACGGGAACGTGCTGCAAAAGGGGAATGGCTCCGTGGCTGTAGAGGCAGCACATGGGCTGCATTATCCATGCCTCCCAGGGACGCATCCCCCAGGCATGCCATGAAACCCCCGCCCCGGCAAGCAATCCCGCAGTAACCTGAAGAGCCGCCTGCGGCAACAGGAACCCAGGTGCTGCGGAGTGAGGGGGCCCATCAGCCTGGGGATTGCACGCACGAGGTTTTGCCCTGTCCCATGAAGCGGGTTACTAGAGGGAAAATAGACATCCAGGAGCATATAAGAACACAAGTCAGGCAGTAGGTCTGTCATGCCCGGTCTCCTGTGTCACACCAAACAGCGGAGCTGCAGGGAGAGGGACTGGGGCTGAGCAGGGTTTTCCCCTGTTCCTCTCCCTGCAGCCTCCAGCACTGAGGTCCGGGCAGGGCTGATGCAGAGGCTGTGCCCCTCGCTCCCTGCCCCAGAGCTACCGATCGATGCCCCTTTCCTCCACGCACGTGTCCAAGCCCTGGTGCATGTGGCTGAGCTCTCAGCTCCCACCACCTCTGGGGGCCATGAGCCCCCTTTAATGCCACGTTGGGGGGAAAAGACCTTCCTGGTGTCAGTGTTAAACTTCCTACCTGCTAGTTTCACGCTATGACCCCTCGTTCTTGTCTGGTGAGAGACAGGCACTAATAAATCCCTACTGACTTCTTCTTCACCCTTTTAGTGTGTTGTAAACCCTTCTCCTCCCCTCTCTTCTCCAGACTGCCCAGGCCTGGCCTCACTAGTCTCCTCCTAGGGAAGCCCCTCCGTGACGCTCAGCGTCCTTGTGCCCTTCCCTGCACCTTCTCTAGTTCTTCTCTGCCTTTTGGAGGTGCGGGACCCAGAGCTGGGTGCAGGATTCACGGCGTGGTTTTATAAAGGGGCATTATGACACTATCAGCACCCAGTACGTGCCGATAGTATCAGCATATACGATCAGCACATATAGTATATGATACTATATAAGCACCAAAAAAGAGCAGCCCCTGCTCTCCGTGCACGATCCAGCTGCCAGGCAGATGCAGGGGTGTCGGACAAGCTATGTGTGTGCACGACGGACCCCCTAAGCCTCCGGACCTTGACATCACAGCGCGGTGGATTGCTAATTGCCTAGCTGTCGGGAACCCATGTCACCCTCCTGTGGATACACTAATGGGACCAAGCATTTTGGAGCCCAGCACAGCTGGTGCATGCTTTGGGTGGTCATTGAGAGCAGCACCTGTGCTGAGCGTTATCACATCAGAGGCCATTAAAAGCCTGAGATGAGTCACTTAGCACCGCTGGTGCGAGATGGGGATGTTTATAGCCTAGCAACCGCGTGGCAGGTACCAGTGGTAGATCAATGCTCACCCTCACACCTCTGGTCCTCCAAGGGCCAGAGCTGGTCAGAGAGCAGGGAGGGAGGAAGCAGGGCTTTTCAGGGACAGGGAAGGAAGCTCTGAGCAGGGCAGCAACACTATGAAGTCAGATGCAAGTGTGGTGGGAGCGAGAGGAGAGATGGAGAACAGCAGCGAGCTGGATGGTCGTGAGAGTAGGGTTGGGGAGGTCAGACAGCTTGAGAGCAGAGCAGAGGCTTGATGTGACAGCCCTTCGGCTGAGTGCCGTCTTTGGGGTGGTTCTGGAGTGCCAGCGCTGGGAGTGACACTCCGAGGGCACGGGCACACAACACACTTACACACCTGCCTCTGCACCTGAGCACGCGTGCAACAGAGGCATGACTCCTCACAGAGCCAACCTGGTGCATGTTGCCTTGCTCCCGCCTCAAGCTGCCTCTTGGAGAGTCAGGGGTAGCCTCCCAGCTGCAAATCCACAGCTCTAGGTCTACTCCAGCAGTGCCAAACTCACCTGGTCCCGTGGGTCAGAGGAGCGGTGTGGGGCCGGTCCACAGGCTGGATGCAGTGGGCAGGGCCGGTCCGTGGGCCAGAACGCACCTGCAGACCAGCCCCATCCGCCGGATCCGGTCATGGACTGGCCTCGCAGGCCAGCCTGATGCAGCATGTGGGGTCACGTCATCCAGCCTGTGGAGCTCCCCAGCAGCCCGCAGATTTGGCAGCAGCCGAGATGTGTCAGCATTAATTGACAATTCATAGGATCAGAATCAAAAGGGGGCTGGACACGTGCTGGGAGGAAAGAGGCATCAGTCACTACTGAGCAGAGGAGTGAGGGGCACAGCCTCTGCATCAGACCGTCAGTACTGGAGGCTGCAAGGGAGAGAGAAACAGGGAAAACCTTGCTCAAACCCAGCCACTCTCCCTCCCTGCCGCAATACCTTTTCTTGGGCCAGCTCTCTAGCTGGAAGGGACACCGACAAGCTTTGGGGTACCACCGTTCCCTTCCTCAGATTGCAAGCATGGCCAGAACAGGCATGTGTCCTGCCCCAGCTGCCTAGGAGGAAAGACCAAGTTTCTGCCTCTAGTGGAAAACCACGGAGTACCTTGTGCTGGGGGGGTTTGGGCCGAAAGCGTTCTTGCATTGCGACAGCAGGCTCTATTTCTGCAGCACCGTTCGGCTCACAGAGCCCCCATGACTTGCAAATACACACGTGGCCTTTCGTGAGAAGCATTCGGGCACCTCAGCTCCATTGCAACGGGGCTGTCTTGGGTATCTTTCTTTTCTCCAGAGGTCATCTAATCCAAGCCCCTGCTGGGGGTGGGGGGCAACAATTAATGTAGAATTAATCAAATAACACAGCAATTAGTGCTGGCACTGCTTCCCTGCCTCCAAATTTCCCGACCTGTGGGCAGCTAGACACCGCTTTGTGACCTGGATCTGGCCAAAACAGCTATAATGTCACTGCAGTGAGCTCCACACAATCTGCAGGGCTGGGAAACAGGAGCTTCGTGACCAGGAGCAGCCAACACACGTCCGTGTGGCAGACCAAAGCCTTGCTTGGCTGGTGGAGCATCACGACCATTGCAAAGAAGAGGGTTGTTAACACCTGTGGACTGAAGAGGGGAGAAGGGATCAGGTAGATTATAAGGAGCCATGAAGTTAATTGACTCCCTCAGCCCAGCTTGACTCCAAGTGCTGCTGTCACTGCCGGGCAGCTGGTTTTAAACTTTGGGTGGACCAGGAAAAAAGGGGGGTGCTAGTGCACCCCCTGGATCCACCCCATACACAGGCCCTAACTTTTACAGTGACACCAGTGGTAAATGCTGTATTTTGGGGGCGTACAACATGTACCTTCATTCCCCCAAACAGCTGCTGAAAGTTGGGGGGCGCGTTATAAGTGAGGAAATACGGTAAAAGCAGTCTGACCCTTAAGCTTCTGCCGGGCAAACATGCAAGTAACTTTGCGTGCCACCCACGGGAAGGCAAAGCAAGGAGCAGGCCGGGCTCTCTCGCTGTTGCTGCTACTCGGTCACTTCCTACAAGATCTTCTGGTTTTCATTCCACCTTTCAACCCCCCCCCCGGTGCACCTTTTATTCTGAGGGGTGTTGGGTATGAGAAAATACGGTATTTTGCTTAGAGGGGAAACTAAGGCACCAAGAGGGGAGCCACATGACAAGTGCCCGCAGTCACACGATGAGGCTGCAGCAGAGAGTGGAATTGAGGCCAGGAGTCCCAAAACCTGGCGGCCCTCCACTCCCTTTGCAGACCCCGTCTCCCCTGGAAGGGCGGCTCCGGTCTCAATCCCAGCCTAAACGAACAAGCAAACCTTCTGCTTGTCCTGCCCGGTCTCAGGGAAAAAGGCACCGGGGTTTCACCACCCGCTCCTCCTCCTGTCGCTGCAACGCCTGATGGGAGAGACTGCGGAAAGAGACTGGAAGCGATGAATAAAAGCCCGTTGCCCCAAAATCTGGTTCCAAGACCCCCTCTATTTCCTGCGCTCGGGTCAGAGGCAGCGAGGAGCACCCGACGGGGCGACTGCACGAGAAGGGGGCACATAGAAACCGGCAGCTTACAAAGCTCCCCGGCAGGTCAATGCTCTGAGTCAAGCAGCCGCATTATGTCAAAAGCCTTACAGCCGGAGAAACACAATGGAGCAATTAGCACGGGGCCGCGCTGGGAATAGCAGGAACAGACGGTTAACAAGCCACAGGAGGAGCCGCCCCGCACCGCTGAGGGCGACAGCCGCTCTCCAGCAATTTGCCGTGGGTCCAGGAGGATCTGGGGGGGTCAGCAGTGCAGTTGCACCCCCTTTGATTCCTGCTTCGCCCGCCCTTTAAAACCAGTGGTTTGGGAGAGGAAGCAGCATCGCTCGGCACGGGGGGACTCAACTGACTTCATCTCCCTGATTCCTGCTAATCTCTCACCGCTCCACAGGTGTTACCCACCCTCTCTCGGTTTTAATGGTCTTGATGTTCCACTTTTCAACCTATCCCATCTCCAGCAGTGTTGCTGCCTCTCAGCCATTCCTGGTGATGTCTCTCTGCTATTTCACGGCCCCTAGCTAAAAGCCTTAATTCAGGTGTGGCCGCATGAACTCGGGTGTAGAAATGTCTGATAGTGAAGTACTGGAAGCCCTGTCAAGCAAGATGCTCAAGAAAGCTAGGTTTTGTTTTATGCATCTGAGTAAAAGATGATGAAATTATTTCATTATAACTATGAAATCTATGACTTAAATCTCTGAATAAGAGAATGACCTAATAAGAGATTTATTAGCCACGTACAGGGCTAATGACCTTTTCACTATTTTCCGCCTATTCTGTACTTCTAAAATTAATACACAATCTTAAGACATATGTACAAAGTACTGCACGTCGCAATAGTTATAGCTGTTTTTGCTTTGTTCCTAAACCAACCAGTACAGAGCTCGCCTCCCAGCAGATTAGTACGGCTTCTGGTTTAAATGAAGGAAAAGGTGTGGTGTTCGATGCGAGGACGAACACGTCTTCTGCACCCCCCTTTTCAAAATCCTACATCCGCCCATGCCTCCAGCCTCCCAAACCTGCCTGATGAACTCGCTTCTGCTGCATCCGTCACCCCATCTGGTTTTTACGACAGGCTTAAAAGCCTGTGGAGAAGCCCACTGCTCAGAAGACAGTTTCCACTAAGCACTCGTTAGCCAGCCCTGCGTTAACCTGCTTGCTTTTGATGGCCTCCAGGGACTCATATGGCTGAAGGAAGGCCTCCAAACCTAGAAGGGAAAGCCCTGGGAAGAGTGTGTACGATCGTTGGGTTCATTGAGGGCAGGTCCTGCCTGACTAACCTGGTTTCTTTTTATGATCAGTGTTGGGGTGGATGCTGTCCTCCTGGACTTGAAGAAGGCCTTTGACACGGTTTCCCACCACCGTCTCTTAAAAAAACTAGGTGACTGTGGCATTGATGCCCACACAGTCAGATGGGTTGCAAATTGGCTGAGGGACTGCACCCAGAGAGCGGTGGTGGATGGGTCATTTTCGACCTGGAGGGATGTGGGCCGTGGGGTCCCCCAGGGCTCGGTCCTGGGGCCTGTGCTGTTGAACATCTTTATCAATGATCTGGACGCGAGTGTGGAAAGCACGCTGTCCAAATTCACTGCCGGCACCAAATTGTGGGGCAAGGTGGGCACACTGGAGGGGAGGGACAGAATCCAGCCAGACCTAGACAGGTTGCAGGGCTGGGCGGATGAGAACAGGATGGAGTTCAATGCAGACACGTGCAAGGTGCTGCATCCAGGGAGAAGGAACCAGCAACACACCTATGGGCTGGGGAACTCCCTTGTCAACACGGCGGGAGAAAGGGATCTTGGAGTCATTGGTGACTTCAGGATGGACATGAGCTGCCAATGCGAGGAAGCGGTCAGGAAGGCTAAATTGCACCTTGTCGTGCATCCACAGAGCAGGTCCAAGGAGGTGATCCTCCCCCTCTACGTGACACTGGTCAGGCCGCAGTTGGAGTACTGCATCCAGGTCTGGGCGCCGCACTTCAGGAGGGATGTGGGCAGCATGGAGAGGGGCCCGAGGCGGCCACCCGCATGGTCAGGGGGCAGCAGGGCAGGCCCTACAAGGAGAGGCGACGGGACCTGAACCTGTTCCCCCTCCACAAGAGAAGGCTGAGGGGGATCTGGTGGCCTGTTACAAACTAGTCCGAGGGGACCAGCAGGTATTGGAGGAGGCCCTGTTTGGGGGAGGCTCTGTTCCCCCGGGCACCACCTGGGATAACAAGGAATAACGGGCACAAATTGATTGAGAGCAGGTTCAGGCTGGACATCAGGAGACATTACTTTATGGTTAGGGCTGCCAGGCTCTGCAATGGGCTCCCGAGGGAGGTGGTGCTCTCCCCTACCTTGGGGGTCTTCAAGAGGAGGCTGGACAGATATCTGGCTGGGGTGATATGACCCCGGCACTCGTTCCTGCCCAGGCAGGGGGTTGGACCTGATGATCTGTTTAGGTCCCTTCCGACCCTAAGCGCTATGACGCTATGAATCAGGGAGGAGCTCCCTGCCCATCACCGAGAGCCTGCAGCAGTCAATTGAGAGCCTGCTATATCCTTGGCGGTCTGTGCTGGGCGCCCGCAAAAGACCTTAACAAGTGCAGGTGGCCCAAGGCAGTGAGATCAGCTGGCTCCTCTCCCTACAAGCTCTTGGTCCCCATTCAGAGCCCCTGGCCGTCACTTTGGGAGGAGGGCGTGGGGTGCTTGCCGCTGTGGCAATAGGCTCTCGTGGCTTTTGGGCTTTTCAGAAGGAAGAGAAAGGACAAGGGGTCTCGGGGGCAATACTGAGATGCGCTGCCACGAACCAGACAGCAGGTGGTTGCAGAGTCTCTCGGCCACGGTGTCTTTGAGCGTCCCATCACCGGTAGAGGAAAGCTCCACCACTGAAATGAGGGACCGTGAAGCCAAGACACCGGCAGCGCCTGCACAGAGCCTGTCCCTCTCACCAGGGATTTGGCCTTTTACTGGCGATGCTTGTTCCCGGAGCAGACCGAGCTCCTGCATTAGGAGGAGATGTCCTCCTGGGGAAACGCGGAGGCGATGCAGGCGGAGAAGACGTCCTTTGGGCAGGGGCGGAGGGACCCGAGCTGTTCCTGACTGTCCTCCCCCCACAGCAAAGCTCTGCCAAGGAACCAGCGATGCCCTGGTGCATGTCCCCCAGGAGCAAGCCAGCTGGTTTGCCGAGGGAGGACCCTGCCTCTGGCCAGGGGTTGGCCTGGAAGACCTTCCAGCCCTACTCTTCTCCCATTGTCGGGCTCTACTCCATGCCTCTTGCACGGGGGCCTTTCCGGAGGCAGCCATACTCCGGCATACGAGGCTGCCTCTCCCGCTGCACGGGCAAGCACCCAGCGTGGCGCATGCTCCCAGAAGCTGCTCAAAAGGGAAGGCCCTTTATCTGCCAGCACTCAAGGGGGGTGCAGAAAACACCGCAGAGGCTGCCGCGAGCATCTGGGTCGATGCGCACGAGCGCTCTCCGGGGACCTGACGCCATATCGCTGCAGCCCGCAGCGACAGGTGTCCACGGAGGCCTGCCTCCCCCATCCTTGCATGCACCTTAACGAGCTGCAGGCAGCCTCACAGCTGCTCCACCTTCTCCGATTCTGCACCCACGACTCCCTCCCAGCTGCCGGGCGAGCGGCCGCCCAAGCGGGGGGGATGACAGAGTGCCGTCAGATGCGCCGGGCAGAACAAGGGAAGCCCAGTTCTCTCCCTGGCTGGCCCGTCATCTGCTGGGAGCCTGGGACCGCGGCAGGGGCAACGGCAGAGAAAGAGGCATTGCAGCTTAGCTATTAGGAACAGAGATGGGGGTCTGATGCCCGAATTCCTGGAGGTTATGGCCACAAGGCGACGAGCACAGAGCTGGAGAGCCAGCATGTACCCCGGCAGCTCTCTAAATGTGCCCGCGGTGCAAATGGGAGGAGAGCTGTGGAAGATAAAGCGCAGCGAGGGCACAAACTGGCCAGGCTGCGGTTTCGAAGGCTGCTACTCAGAGGGGTGAGGGGTACGGACCCCTCCTAGTACGAGCCGAAGGTCCACCAGGGACTCGAATCACAGAGAAGTGGTGGGGCAGGGAGCTGCGGGGTCACATCCAGTCCGACCCCTGCCTGAGGCAGGATCAGCCCCGTCCAAACAAGCCCAGACAAACCATCATGTAAACGCCTTGTAAAACCACTGTCAACCCTGACACAGCACCGGACATCACACCTGAGCCTGCCCCAGGGAAAGCCGGGGGATCGTGGGGCCAATGTCCTGCTGCTGCAAAGGGTCTTAATAGATACTCCAGAGACCCCGGGCAGAGGCCGTGCCCCCACCATAGAGGAAGGCACACCCCCCCACCTGCACCAACCTGAGCACGGAGTAACATCCCATCCTGACCCTAAATGTGGCATCGGTCTGACCCTGAGCAGAGAGCCGAGACCCTCTCACCAGGACCCTCCAGGGTGAAGTCCCAGCAGGAGCCCAAAGGTCCTACATCCTGTATCTCAAGTCCATTTCTGTAGCTAACCCCATGCCTGGGAGAGGTGTGACCGGCCTCACGTCCACTCCCAGTGACCGGGCAGCCACTTCCAGCTCCAGGATCTGATGCCAGGCCAAGGCGCGGCTCCGAAACCACAGCCGGGTGCCTTAATGCCCCCTTGCCACGGCCTCGTCACGTAGGAGTGTGGGCAGGAAGGGCATGAAGTGCTACGTTCTTGTAGCACAGGCTGAGATTGTCGCCCCGTCCCCTCCATTAGTCTGCAATTAGCTCCGACGGCTAATTACCTCGGGCCACTTATCAGCTCTTACATCTCACTCCTGCTTCCTTCCTTCAGACCCTCCGATGTCTCACTTGGAGTGCCCCCCTGCAAACCAGGACCAGGACCAGGACCAGGACCAGGACCAGGTCCTCTTTCATGCTAAATAGACCCATCAAGCGAGCTTGGCTCATAAAACAGGAGGCTGCTTTCGCCGGGGTGGGTGAAGCTACAAGCTACGCTTAGCTGATGCTGAATCTATACAACATGAAGCAGGGTTAAAGTTTGACCGTGCTGTGAGCAGTGGCACATTAAGGGTTAATACCACAGCTTGCCCCTAGAGGGCAGGCGAGCAGGGGCAGTCAGGGTGCTGGAAGCCATGCATCTTGGGATGCTGGAGGACTGCAAGTTGCTTGTTTTATCTCCGTGGGGGAGACTGAAGTTACCCTCACCCAGGTAGGTAGCACGGCCGGCCTGGGGTTAACCCTCACCTGAAGTGGCAGAACTTTTGAGATGCTCAGAGGCCATTTAGCCGGGAGTTAACGAGCTTTAATGTGCAGACAACTTGCATTTTAAGTGCCCTTAGTCTGGTCTAGGTGCAACTCCACCCTGTAAATAGCCCAATTCAAATAGCCAATAGGCAATTCAGACACTGCAGGGCCTGGGTGGCACAGAGGAGAGCCAGCGCTTTGCTTTGCAACAGCCAAGGACCAGCCTCTTGCCTTGGGGCTGGAGAAAGCCGTGAGCTTGCAGGGCGAGTCCAAGCAAAAAGCCCCCTGGTTGCTCATGCGGAAGGAGCTGCAGCCCCACGAAGAGGCCTGGAAACAGGAGAGAAGAGACCGAAGCTGCAGCGAGATCTGCAACCCACCCGCCTTATCGGTGGCACGGAGGTCCAGGGCTGCCCAGATGGGACGTGCTTCCTCGGAGTGACACCGAGGCAGCATTTGCAGCTGGCAGGGAGGTGGGGGAGCCCCCAGGCCCCAGGGGGGTGCTGGCAAGTGTGTGAGCTGCAGGCGCGCGTGAGCTGAACCACAGCACAAGGCCGTGCAGAGAAGCAGCTGCAGCGTCCGCCCCTCCCTGCCGGCTCCGTCACATGGCAAGAACCTGCTCGGCAGCGAGATTCATGCCCTTTGCATGCGGGAACCTGAGCCGCAATCCCTGCCAGCGCGTGGACATACCCAGAGAGGCCCTGCTCTTAAAGAGAAAGCACAGAGACGAGTTAGAAGAACAGGCGGCTTCTCCGTGCAGTCCACACCCCCCTCCACGTGTCCGGGGCAGCCCTGCAGAGAGCCGCAAGCTGGCCGCCCCATGGCTTTCATCGCAGATGGGGCCCGTGCAGAGAGGGACGGCGCCGTGCTCTCCTCCCTCTGCCCCCCTGGGCTGGCCAAGGGAAAAAAGTCTGTGCATTAGCACCGCCGAGGATTGGGACGGGGCCCCACACGTCACCCACCCCGTTTGGGGCCAGGGACGAATTTCTCCCCATGCGCAGATCAGTATGGACTGGGGGTTTTGCCTTCCTCTGAAGCAGGGGCATCCAGGGCACTGCCAGCCCCCACCCCCCTGCTTTACCTGGGGCAGGTTGGGGTGTCCAGGGTGTTTCTGGGGCCCTGTGCCCGGCAGCTGCGTGACGGTGGTGGGGGGTGTAGTTTTAAGAAACCATCAGGCGAGCATTCCTGTAGGAGAGTCCAGATGGAGCTGATCCTGCCTGGAGCCTCCTCTCTGGGGGGTTTGGCAGGTTCTGCATCTCAAAGGTCCATATCGGTGGGCTGGCCCCGTGGTTCTCCGTGGCCAGCTGTCAGGGCACTGGGGGGGTCACACACATGCACAGTCACAGAGCAGAGGGGACCTGCGGATGCCACGTCTAGTCCAACCCCCTGCCGGAGCCAGGATCAGCCCTGTCCGCACCATCCCACACAAACCCAGTGTCCCACCTCTGAGCAAAGCTACGCAGTCGCCCCGACACAGCCCCGCACCAAAGCAGGGAGACCGCGGGGGCCAACATGCTGCGGCTGTAGGACATCGTTAGCATGTGCTCCAGAGATCGCAAGTAGAGGGGTGGGGGCTGCGGAAGCTCAGGGGTCCCGAGCACCCTGGAGCCTGAGGCCAGGCCAGGAAGCATGCATCACCCTAGCTGCTACCTCCGCCTGGGGGCATAGTCCATGCCGCAGCACCCAACCCCTTGCCCCCAAGCAGCACTTGGCTCCAGGACAGTGGTGTCCTAGAGGCAGCAGCCCAGCCCCTGGCCCTCCTCCGTGGGAGGTGGACACCCCTGCTCCAGGACAAAGGATGCAAGGCTTGAAGGTGCTCTCAGCTGACACCCCAGAAGACGAGCAGGGACTGAGCCCATGAACCAGGGGGGTCTGAGCCCAGCTACTGTCTCACAGCCACGACGGGAGAAGTCAGAGCCCCTCTGCAGCAAGGGCTAGGCAGGGCTTCCACACTCCCCTGGCATCCTTCCCCCCCACGCTGGCAGTGCCCCCCATCCGCCCCAGCACAGGTCCCACTACAGCTCAGCGAAGACTGGGCGCCGTGCCCCCAGCCCAGCACCCCTCTCTAGCTCCATGCAGCACTTCTGGGGTGTGCACACGGGATCAGGATCCAGGCCTCCTGCCCCAGCCGGCAGCAGCTGCTAACTCCCTCGTGGTCAGGGGCAGGTTTGGCTTTGCCGGAGCCAAGGGTCTCATCCAAGCATGGGGGATGGACTCGTGTCGGTGTCCTTTCACATTCGTGCCCCAGTTCCCCCTGCCCCCCGCACCTCCCCCAAGAGCTGCAGAGTCTCTGCACTTCTGGGGCCGGACCCTGCGACAGCTGTAGGTACGCTGCACTTTGCTTCATGCCTGCAGCCTGGGCTGCTCGTGAGGGCTAGGGCTGCTCATTTCCCACGTGACGCGAATGAAGACCTGGGGACAGGTTTACAGGGTGCAAGAGGGAGAACAAGGCTGTGTAGTCACAGAAGCCAGGATGAAAGCAGGGGCATAGGCCAGAGGACCCCAGTGGTGCTCAGGCCTGGCTGGACTCTGCCGCTGCTGGCGCTGCCGGCAGAAACCCCGGTGTATTGTGCAGGTCCCTTTGGACCCGATGCACGGTCCCTTGCAGAGGCACAATTGCAGTGCGCCGGCAGTGGGACCCTGCCCTCCCTCTTGTCCCCCCACAAGATCCTGCATATCAGTGCTGGGAAGAACACGTACAAGCAGAGCGGGTCTCCTAGCCGCCTCCCGGGCCCTGCCAGATACATCCCACCCCGAGCAGCCCCCTACCCATTCCCCCCACCCCTGTTCCCAGCAAAAGCCTCCTCCTGGGCCAGAAGACTGGCTCCTTCCGCCTCTCCCACCCCCTCGCGGTGCCTTCACCTGCCGGGGCCACGCGGTCGGTCCCCAGGGAGAACTGCGGGATCACATCAGCTGCATTTTGGACAGCTGCAGCTGGCGGCGCGGCTGCCTGCGAACTGAAACGCTGAGGTACGTGTGTGCGCGTGTGTATGCATGTGTGTGAGTGTGCAAGTGTGTATGCACGTGCACGCACGTGTGGGTGTGTGCATATGTATGTGTGTGCACGCGTGTGTGAGCAGCACACGCCCCCTGGATCTCTGCTGCCAGGCAATCGCCCCTGCAGCCCAGCACCCTCCGAAGGCATCAAGCATTTCACTGCCATGCCCTGGGCGACGACATTCGCCTGCTGCCCACGTCCTGCTGATACAGCAAGTTCGGGCAGCAGAGGGCACGTGCTGGCAGCCAGGTCCCAAGGAAAAGACAGGCCCCAGGGCACCGGGAGACTCCCAGGCCATGGCCGAGGCAGAGGCAGCAGCTAGAGCAGGGAGCTCCCACGCTCAAGCAGCACACGGGGGTGGAACAGCCCTGTTTCTGGTCCGGACGGCGGCCCACGGGTGCAGGGCAGTCGAGCTCCCTAGGCAGACATGGTCTGGTCAGCCCACAGGAAGGGGAGGGTGCTGGAAGGTGCTTTCCCATCCACCGCCACTCCCATGGGGTCCTGCCGCAGCCTGGGGCGGGGGTAAGAGCAAGCAGAGCACCCAGTCCGCTGGGACAAAGAGGATGTCTGCCCTTGCTGCAGTCTGAGCCTGGCTCCTGGGATGTGAGCCAGACCCACAGCCCACTACTGCATGACCTTGAGAGGGGGGCGGCTAGCGGGGCCCCCAGGACAAGGGGCCTTGGAGTTCCCACCCCACCCAGGACAGGTCCTGCAACCCCTGGTTTGTGTCTCAGAGTCTCTGCCGCGCTGCACTAGGGTGATGACCCCAGCGATGAGCTTGTGGCCGTGGCCCAGACTCAGCCACCCAGGACGGGGGCTGTGGATGCTAAACCCCGGTTCTCACAGGGGCAGGGAAGAAGCAGGACTCTGGGCTGGATCCCCAGGGAGCATGTCCAGGGCTGGTTCCCCTGGGCAAGGGCGCTGTGGGGAGTGTCCATGTGCTGGTCACGAAGTGCAGGGCAGGGGAGAGGATGTTCTGCTCTCCCGTCTGCAGCAGCCTCCAGGCCACCCAGCTGCATCTGGCCACTGGGTAGCTGAAGCACAGGATGCACACGTGCATGTACGTGTGTCCATGCAGGGGGGTTGTGTGTGCTCACGTGCATGTGTGTGCTCCCGTGTATGTGTGTGCTCACAGTGTATGTGTGTGTGCGCACATGAGCAGTGTGTGTATGTGCATGCATATATGCAGGTATTCATTTGTCTGTGTGTGTGCATGTGTGCAGCGTGTGTGCGTATATGCATGTATGTGTACATGCTTACGTGTGCATGCTCACATGCATCTGTGCGCCTCTGTGCATGAGCATGCATATGCACCCACGTGTGTACGTGCATACTCATGTGTATGTGTGTACAAGCATGCATACATGTGTACGTGCTCATGTGCACATGCTCTTCTGTGTGTGTGCCTGTGTGCATGATTATGCACATGCACGCACGCACACACGTGTGTGTGTGCACGTACACGTGTGCTCATGCATGTGTGTATATATTCACATGCCCACACGCCTGGGCTCATGCCTTTGTGGTCCCGTGCATGCGTGTACCTGTATATGCGTGTATACATGCTCTCGGCTATGCGTGTACACACACAGGCATATAGGCGTGCTCACGTGTCTAGGCATGCCTGTGCGTGTGCTCACAGTCACGTGCCTGTGTGGGTGCACACCTGCGTGCGCGTGTGGCTTTGAGCCTGGCTCAGGCATGAGTGACAGCAGCAGCGGGTCTCGCAGCTGGAAGGGGCAGGGGCTGCGCTCCCAGCTCAGCTGTGCCGCCATCTGCACCAGCGCTGACACCCCCCTTGCAGCTCCACTTAACTCTTTCTGCGCCAGCACGCCTGGCAAGGGCCATCCGGCTGCCCTGGAGAGGCACAAGCTGCAGGCTGAGCTCTCCGTGCTCCCCACCAAGGAAACAAGCTGAGGCCTTGGAAAGCTCCTGGCAGGGGAAGCAGGCTGGGCAGAGGCTGCCGCATTTCCAGAGGGACATGAAGGCTGCGGCACAGTTCTGCATGAGAACGGGAGGGAAACCCAAGGAGGAGAAAGGCTGAGCCAGCAGCGAAGGCCTGGGGAGACTCAAGTTTGAGTCCTTGCCCTGCCACGGCCCCCCCGCACCCAGGCAAGGCTTTAGCCTTACTGCACTTCAGCCTTCTCTGTGAAATGGGAACAAGAGCACGCGCTCCTCCGCTGGGGGGTGACCGAGGGCTCAGATGTGATGGGATGAGAGGGGCATATAAATGACCTGACCCCCGAGGCCTGGAAACCCTGCCTTCGTGCTAGCAATGACATGTGTGGGACCGGGGCCGTTAGCTGCAATGCTAGGTGAGCTGCAAGACTTGGTGCTCCAGGGCTCTGTGCTGTGCATGCCCCAGCTACACATGGAGCCAAGGGGCCGGGACCTGGAGCTCCACCGTCTCCCAGCTCTGAGACACGGTGCAGGTCACGAGCACCCTGCAGGGCACCGCGCCTCTAGCAGCACCTCCTGCCCAGGTGGCCTGTGCAGCTGGGTCTCTCTGGGGGCAGGGAGTCCCCTTCCCTCAGCCTCAGAGATGCATGCAGCTTTCATAAGAACTGCCATGGACTGGGTCAGATCCATGGGTCCATCCTGCCCCATTGCCTGTGTCACCTGGGGGCAGAGCGCGGAGGCTGAAGGGAAAAGGACCTGGGTCTCTTTTTTCCCCCACTCTTCCGCTGGAGCAGAGGAGGGGGCAGCCTTAGGAAAGGGTCCATGGAGGATGCCTTGTGCCCTAAACAAGTGATGTGGCCACTGCAGGTGCCACTGCAGGTGCAGGGGTAGGGATGTAGAGAGCAAGGGGCAGAGTGCAAAGGGCCCCAGTGGGAAGGACTGGCAGGCAGCACGGGGCTGCCGAGGGATGCCAGGAGAGCAAGCCACAGAGAAGGCAAGACGCTGGTCCAGGGGCAAGCTGGGCTGAGCAGGCGGGAGACGGGCAATGTGGGCATGAGGGAGGGAGTCCAACAGGGAAAAGGCAGGAGCCAGCGGGGATGGGAGCCCAGGGGAGGGGGAATGATGGTGGCGGCAGCTGGGAGCACTGCAGGGGAGAAGCGTAAAGAAATGCTACGAGTCCTGGGGGGAAAGGAGTCCCTGCAACGGTGGGAATTCTCTCCACGGGTGCCGTACCGGGGGCCGTTCGGGAACAGAAGCCCCTGTCACATGTACCCAGCAGCAGAGCTGGCAGGCGGCACCCGCACACAGAGCAGGGGTGGGGAGGGTCTAACGCCCGGCCCTGCCTCTCATCACTTAAACCCGCAGCTTTTCCGGGGGCCTGGCTGCATCCCGGATCCCAGCAGACTTTGCAAGCCCTGGATGCCCGGGGAGTTCAGTCCACCCCCACAGGTGGATTTCCAAGGGGCGAAAACCAGGCAGCAGCGGAACTGGGCATGTCGGACACTCGGCGACAGCATCTCCCAGCTTGGAGGGGCCCCGTTTTGGAAACGGGCATGGGCTTGTATTCACTGTTGGAAATTCCCAGAGAATCAGGGACCCCCCCCATATACCTCAGCCACGGCTCCACTCCCCCCTGCGCATTTCCAAGCCTGGGATATGACTTCTCCCCCCATGTCCCTTATAGGCCAGGGGCTCAGTTCTCCCAGCAAGGACATGCCCCTTCTGCCAGCCTGACGTGGAGCGAGTGCCGTCGGGCTCAGCATGCAGGGCTTGGGAGAAAAGAGGCAGCCTCTAGCTCCAAAGCAGAGGATGCATTTTAAAGCTGCAGTTTAAAGCTTCTCCACCCCCAGTGCATAAGATGCATCCCGCGATCGTGCCTTCCAGCCCACCACAGCCTCCCCCGGCCCCACCTTACCTCTCCGTCTCCTCCTTCACCGGCGCGTACTGCGTGGCCTGGCGGCTTGGGCGGACCTGCTCCGGGGGCTTCTCGCTGCCCTCCAGCTCCTGCTCCAGAGACGAGCTGGTGCTGCCTTCCCGGCTGACATTGCTGCTGCGGCCCGGGCTGTTCTCGGTGGAGGCCCGCGGCGACTCCGTGTTCTGCTTCAGGGTCTGCAGCTTGGCCAGCGGGATGATGTCGCAGTTCTGCGGACGATGCCACACGGTGCGCTGCGTGGTGGCATTGTAGTAGTAGAAGCGCGAGGTGTTGGGGTCAAAGAGCTCCCACCACTGGTTCTCGTTGGTGCGCTTGATGCGCACGCCGGCGGGCGGGTCCCACACGCACTCCCCCGTGATGAGGTTGGCGTACATGCGCTCCCGCGTGCGAGGCTCTATGATTTCCACCCATTCCAGCCTGCAGGACGAGAACACACACAGACAGGGCTCGTGAGAAGCCGGCGGGCGCAAGGGGAGGGCAAAGAGCTGCTGGGAAGGGGGGAGAGGAAACCAGGAGCAGGGATCGGGAGAAGCCGGCCTCCACCCTCGGCCCAGTGCAACGGGGAGCTGCTCCGTCGGGTCGTGGGCATTTAGCAAGGGCACTAACCAGAAACGAGGGGGCAGGCAGCATCGGATGGCCTTTGTGCTGCTTTCCCAGCTGCCAGCGGCACATCTTTTCTTTAGATCCTAGGCTGTCCAGGGCAGAGACCCACTGGAAAGCACGGTCACACAGCTGCGGGGCTGGCAGGGAGCCGTGGGCTCGCATCGAGTCCAACCCCTGCCTGAGACAGGATCAGCCCCATGCAAACCAGCCCAGGCAAACCCCGTGTCCGACCTCAGAGCCACACGACACAGCCCCAGGCGTCGCCCCAGAACCTGCCCCCAGGAAAGCCGGGGGGCCACCGACCTGCAAAGGTTGGTAATAGGGGTATCGGTGTAGCCGTGTCGGTCTAAGGACGCTGGCAGGCAAGGTTCTTTGTGTAAATCCGAGATCTTTTATTAGACCAACTAAAATAGTTGGACAAGAAGAATTTTTCCAACTATTTTAGTTGGTCTAATAAAAGATACTGGATTTACCCAAAGAAAGTTGTTCATATACACTTGAGAGACCGTGCCCCCATTACAGAGGAAGGCAAAACCCCCCCTAGTCTGGACCAGTCTGAGTGGGGGGGAAATCCCTTCCTGCCCCAGTGTAGCATCAGTCTGAGCCTGAGCGCGGGGGCAAGACCCTCCAGCCAGGACCCTGCGGGGTTGGTGCCAGCAGGAGCATTGGCACAGCCCAGCCCCATCCCCAGCCTGGGCTGCAGCACCCAGCACCTCTGGGGGAGGCTTAAAAACACCCTGAGCAATGAAGAAGCGCCCTGAAGAACGCTCCTTGTCCCAAAAGCTACCAGCCCTTGCTGGGAACAACTGACCAATGCCGAGGAGTGCCGGCACGGAGAAGTTGGAAACAGCACACACACAACCGCAGCTGCCAGCGATGCCCGACCGTGCCAGGACACCAGATCTAGTCTGGGGGAACAGCAGAGGAAACCCCTTGTAGGGGCATCTCGCTTAATAGCTCTGCAAATGCACCCTCCAGCGCCCGCTTGGCCCCTTGACCCCTGCTCTGGACTGTGAGGACCCAGTCTGGGCTCCCAGGGCAGCTCTGGGAATGCCCACGCTCCATGTCGGCTCCCGCCCCGCCATCATCACCGCAGCTACAGGGAACGGGTGCATCCATCCTCCCATGTCCTTCTGCAGCGACTCCAGGTGCAGAGAACCTGGCGCTCCCCGGGCCAGTCTCCACCGTGCAGGGACTGCACATATGGAGGGGCTTGGCACAGCCAGCCTTCCTCTACTGCAGCTCTTCAGTGTGGGGCGTGCGACTCCTGACCTAGCACAGACCCCAGTATAGCAGGAAAGGGACCATCAGAACAGGAGTGGGGAAAACCCCCCTCCAAAGACCTAATACCATATTATCCAGCATGCAACACAGGCTGTTCCCCAAAAACCAGCTGCTGGGAGTTGGGGTGCACATGATACATGAGGAAATACGGTAACAGCACTTTCTGCAGCTAAACCCAAGTAACTCCGCATGCGACCCACGGAGCAAGCTCAGCCCCTCGCTACCGCTGATCCGTTACTTACTGCAAAGAAAGATCTTTTTTTGCCCCACATTTGGCCTCTCAAAAAACCAAGGTGTGGATCTTATTCTGCAGCATGCAAGAAAATACAGTATTTATGCAGTGCTAATTCCCTCCCCCCGCCCGGGAAATGTGATCCCCAGGGCCAGGATCCTATTCCACTGATTAGGCTCCTATGTCGCCTTAGTGCAATCCTATTCCCTTCTGTTGAAGTCTCTGGAAATCCATTAGTGCATCGCTGACGGCCACGTGCTCTCGGCCTCACGAATAAGTCACAGCGAGGAGGAGAGGACCCACCCTCAGCTTGCGCGCTGGCAGTTGTCTGAGCGCCGCGTGCGGGCCCTGAATAGATGGCACAGGACGAGGTCCCTGCCGTTTCCACCCGAGAACTA
>NW_005843090.1:227666-247020 GCF_000455745.1 Alligator sinensis
AGAAAGAAGTTCAGGTGGTTTGCATTGCCACTGGAGGCTGTAGGGGCAGAGTGCAACAGATGTAAAAAGGGACTAGACAAATCAATGGGTGATAGATGCATTAACAGCTATTAAGTGCAACAGTCAGGGATGTTTCCTCCGTCAGCTTGAAGCCAACGATGGTGGAGATCAGGGAGGTACGGCAGCACTCGGATCATTTTAGATATAACCTACTCGCATGCTCTCCTTCTAAAGCATCTATGTCCACCGTCGGAAACAGGCTGCTAATAGATGGACCACGGGGCTGATCCAGCACGGCGCTGCTTACGTTATGTTCTTCTGCAGCCAACTGGCTAATACAGATGGAGCCACATTGGCCCTTGTTACTAGAGATGATCCACTGGGGATGGGGGAGAGAGGTTTCATGTAGGATGGCTGGATTTTAAATATCAGCCAGCAGGAAACTTGGATTTAAATGACGGATCCTGTTCTGCATCTGTGCTTCAAACACTAAGCCGCAGAGACGTCCGCTTCCACAGCTGGGATCACCGGTGAAATCTCCCTGCAAACACGTACAACCTAGACAGCAAGTGTGGTGCCTTTCTGCCAGCCAGGAACACAAGCATGCATTCAAGCAAGGACGATGCTTAAAATACATTTATTCCAAATCTTAATTTTCACATGTTTGTAAGTTAGGAAACGGCAAACGATGCATTTATTAACGCCAAGATCACTCCTCGCTGGGGATTTGTGTCAGGCTGCGTTCAGACAGGAAGTGGAATTTAATTGAAAAGGTACGGAAACAGCTTTTTCCAATTTGCGCTTGATCAGATAGAGTGTCTTAAATGTGCTGGGTGAAGGGTAGGTTATCAAAATGCACGCGGCACGTAAACCCGATACACTGAACCCAAGCAGTTTTTTGACTGCAATCAGCCAATTGATGGGGCTGCTTCTGGTCCCAGGCGACGCAGCATGTAACGAGGTCTCGTTTAAAAGAAGCTGGAGGGCTCCCCAAAAATGCCCCAGCACTTCCAAAAAGCCCAGCAGGAAACTGCATGCACCTTGAGGCATATCAACACCAAGGAAACTGGAGCCAGGCCTTCGAGTCTCTAGAACCGTGATTCTCAACCGGGTGCCGTGACACCCTGGGGTGCCGTGAGAGCCTTCCAAGGGTGCTGCAGGGCGCTCTCTTGTACGCGTGATTCAAGGTCAGCGCTGCTGTATGTGTGACCCACGAGATCGACCCAGAGATTTCCAATAGAAATCCAGTGTTAAAAACCTGCCTTGCTGGGGTTTGTACCAGCATCGCTCTGGTATTTCTGTAGTCGAAAATGTAGTGAAAACAAGAGCTGACATTTTCCCAGGGGGGGTCTCGAGCCCGTCGAATCTAAAAAGGGCGAGAGCTGCTGTTCAGTGAGCGGATGGCACTTCCCACCTAGGCTGATTCATTGAATGGGAGCTGGAAATCATGAAAACCTCTCCCCCTTCTCCCCATCTTTTCCAATGACCTTTTCCAACTTGGGCCGAACAAGTCCGCGTGAAGACAACGTCCTGCCCACAATCAGCAAGGAACGCCAAGTACTTATGGTCGGAAAGACCCTCGCCACCTGCCATCGCTCTCCTGCAAGCCTGGGACGTCACGGGCTCGATGCAGCACGTGACATAACGTTGCATAGACGTCCTAGAGCCGTGGGGCTGGCAGGGACCTGAACAGGTCACATCCAGTCCAGCCCCTGCCTCGGGCAGGATCAGCCCCATGCAAACCAGCCCAGATCAGCATAGTAGCACACGGGCATTGCTACACCTAGATCAGTCCCACCAGTGCCCGTCCCCCCTCTCCTTGACACCTCCAGGGATGGAGAGTCCCCCCTTCCCTGGCATCTCCCCCATGGCCTCCCTGCTCCGACAGCCGAGAAGTTTTCCCCGAGATGCAACCTAAACCGACTTTGCTGCAATTCCAGCTATTGGTCCTTCAATGCCTTGAGCAGCGAGATATGCAGGGGCTGGAAGGGGTCGCCTCCATTTAAACCTGATCTACTGCAGTCAAAGGCAGTGCTCGGACATCGGGGCTGGGCTGCACGGGGAATTTTACTGCAGCGTCGCAACCTGAGGTCCTGCAGAGACCACAAGCCCAGCCCGCCGGACACAGAGAAAGTCTCTCGGGATTTATTGCTGACCCGACAGGAACGAGGGTTGCGCGTGGATTGAGCAGGTGGCAGTTTAACATGAACACCAGGGGCTTTTCCCCCCCCAGTGTGGCATTAAAGGGGGGGCTTGTGGCCCCAGAGGTGGTGGGAGCCGAGAGGTCAGCCAGGGCTTGGACACGTGTGGAGGAAAGGGGCATCAGTGGCGCTGGGGCAGGGAGCGAGGGGCACGGCCTCTGCATCCCCCTGCCTGGACCTCAATGCTGGAGGCTGCAGGGAGAGGAGCAGGGGAAAACCCTACTCAGCTCCGGTCGCTCTCCCCCCAGCTCCGCAGGACACAGGGGACCGGGCAGGACGGACCTCCAGACCCAGCACCTCTGCTGCTCTCAACGCGTGTCTCGTCCCAGCTATGCACTCACCCAGGATCGAGCTGCCCCCGGACGGCATGTCCGACGCACGCACTCTGCCCCGCTTGCCTTCTCGAGCGGCGCTGGCTTGCAAAGGCGACGAGGCGGCTGCCGGGACCCGAATGCCGGCTCTGCCTCGTTGCTGTAGAAACGCTGCGGCGGGCGAGCAAGGCAGCTCCGCTCTCCAGCCGCTCGGACCCACCTTCCTAGGCCGTGCAGAGCAAATACCCTGCCGTTTTTAATTGTCACGGCACCGTTCCCTGCATCCGGGGTGCAAATGCACGGAGGCGTCTCCCTGGAAACGCACGCTTTTGTTACAGCCGCAGAACAGAGCATCAGGCAGCATCGCCCGGCGCGGCAAAAATACAGGGCCTCATTCTGCGCCCACGCGCGCATGGCAATTCGGCACTGAGGCCCTGGCTCCTGGGCTTGCGGGGAGGATGCTGTACCCTCAGGCCGCGGTGCACGTGGAAGCGTGTTAAAGCCCCGCTGCTCCCGACGGGACAGATTCAGAACCGCTCCGCCGTGTTTCCTAGCCCCCGTGCTGCCCACAAAACACCTCCTGCTTTGGTAGCAGGGGAGAGCAAAGCAGCTCTCTCCCCGCTGCTGCTGCTGGGCGACGCTAAGGGGCGATGCCAGACGAAGCCCACGGACCCTGGAAGATGCTAAAATGCCCCGGTGCTTTCGGCAGGGATGCGAGGTGGGGTGCCTGGATCTCGGGAGCGCTGCAATGAAGGCTGGATTTAAAGAACAGAAACTGGGAGTGGAGGAAAAACCCTTAGTGCTACTATAGAGACGAGCCTTGGGGACTCTTTTTACCCAGAAAATCTCAAATTGTGCATGCCAGCCCACCAACACTGCCAAGGGGAGCTGGCAGGCCGAGCTGGCTACGACTTCAGACCCACGGCCCAACTCCCCTGGCCAGGGGGCCAGCAAGAACGTCCCCTTTCAGACCGATGCCAGAAAAAACAGCCCCCAAACGCCTTCCCTCAGGCTTGCAGTTTCCCAGAAAAACGGTACTTTTCCAGACAATTTACCACCCTCCTGGCAATGCTCCAGGAGGATCTTGTTGCCTTGTGCAATGTCCAAGTGCTAATTATTAGGGAAATGGAAAGAATTCCCCCAATGCTGCTGTAATTAGGAGCCGCGTCCGTTGTGGGGGTGAGGAGCTGGCACTCCGGAGCGTTTTGCAGTTAAAGGATCGGGGATTTACGAGGAACAGGAGAGGGGAAAAGAGCAGAGGAAGCATCTCTCTGTGTGTCGAGGCATCGCAGAGAGAAAAGGAGGCACGCGCGGGATGCACCGTTGCACCGCAGAGGCGCGGGACAGGCACAGCCTGCACTCACAAAACGGGGAGCGTCCCCGGGGCGGATCCAGGGGTGCAGTCGCTCGCACCCCGCTTTGATTCCTGCCCCATCCAAAGCTTAAAACCAACTGTGTGGTTTTAAGCGACAGCAGCTTTTCTATTCAGGAAGCAGTGACGGAGTCACTTGACTTCGCAGCTCATTATCATCCACCCGATTCCTTCTAAACTCTTCACTCCACAGGTGTTAGCCACCCCCGGCCTTGTTTATGGTCTTTTATGGCTCCACCGCTCGAGCTAGTCTTTCTTCTGCCATGCTGCCGTCTGCGAGCCGCTCCTGGTAATGCCGCTCCTGTTTCGCAGCCCTGCGCCTGCTCGTCAGCACTAGCTAGAAACATTCATTCACACGTGGAAATGTTAACTAGAGTGAACATCCGCCGGGGTGGACTCAAAGATAACTTTGAGTGAAGCATCGGAGGCACTGCCAAGATGCTCAAGAAGGCTAGGTTTTGTTGTATGAATCTGAAAAAAGAGAGACGTACCTTTATAATGACTACATGTCTAACGAAACAACGACCTCTGATTCTTTTTGCCGTGTTTTTACATATGAGATAGCAAATGAATGCACTAGTCCAATAAAGGTTGTTTTGGGTTGGGTTTTTTTTGCTTCAATCTTAAACTGAATAATATGGCCCTAGGCCCCTAGCTTATTGCTAAAGCTTCTAGTTTCTTTTTAACTGGAGACAAATGCGCGTTGGATTCCATGTGAGGATGCACCGCACCATCTGCAGCCGCCCTTTCCAAAATCCTAAATCCATCCATCAGCTTCTGTGTCTGCCAGGGGCTGTGCCTCGACCAGAGAATGGCATTTCACCCTCCAGGAGAGGGCTGGGCATGGTGCCCTCTGCAATATGCTTTTGTCGGCCGCACAAAGCGGCTCGCTCAGCACCAGGCAATATCCTAAGAGAGCCGGGGCGCGTTTGAGATAAGGTAGTTTTGCTTTTCCCCGGCGTCTTGGAGGATCTAGGTGGGCAGACGGCAGAAGCAATGAGTGACAGCTGCTTGAGAGATGCAACGTGATGCTATCCTTGCAAGGAGGTAAACCAAGGAACCCCTGAGCAGCTCAGCCCACATCCCCGGGTGTGTTGTGATACTGGGAAAGAAATATATATGTCTCATCCAGAGAGGCAAGGGTCCCAAACTGCCCTTGCCCAAGATGAGCGGTGCTTCCAACGTGCCTCGTGCCACGTGAACAAAACAAGCGACAGCTTGTGGTTTAATTGTAAAGGTCCCATCCCTGCATAGAGCTGAACCTCAAAACTGATGCAAAAAGGGATTACTGAAAGGTAGCCCTATAATTTTTGGCTAGAACCACCATCATTTTGATTGCATCTCCTTAATTTCAGTACAGGCACTTGTGCATACACTGTAAAGGGGAAAAGATAGCTTGAACCCCTGGTTTTTAGTTACTTAATGTTACTCAAATGGTCGCACCAGTTAAGGAAGCTGCCAGGAGGGCTCTGCATCCTCTAGGCAAGGACAGGGCTGTGCCAGTCTTCCTGCTGGCACCAGGTCCTGGCTAGAGGGTCTTGCCCCTCTGCTCAGGGTCGGACCAATGCTGCATTCGGGGTAGGAAGGGGTTTTCCCCCCTGTCAGATTGATACAGACTGGGTGGGGAAGGCAGTTAAATCTCCTTTGTAGCAGGGGCACAGCCTCTGCCTGGTATTGCCTGAGTGTATATTAATCACAGAATTGCAGAAAATGAAGGTTGAAGGGACCAAATCCAACCTCCTGCTCAAAGCAGGACCAGCCCCAGCTACATCATCCCAGCAAAGGCTTTGTCTATCCGGGGCTTCAAACCTCCAAGGATGGAGACTGCACCACTTCTCCCGGTAACCCATTCCAGTGCTTTACTGCCCTCCTCAAGAGAAAGTTTTCCCTATTATCCAACCTCAACTTCCCTTGCTGCAGCTTGAGCCCATTGCTCCTTGTCCTGTTGTCTGCCCCCACTGAGACCAGCCCAGCTCCATCCTCTTTGCAGCCTCCCTGCAGGGAGGTGAAGGCTGCTATTCAATCCCCCTCCGTCTTCTCTTCTCCAGACTAAATCAGCCCAGGTCCCTCAGCCTCTCCTCACCAGTCCTGTCCCCCAGCCCCACAACCATTGCCGTTGCCCTCCACTGGAGTCTCCAATGTGTCCACATCCTTCTGTAGTGGGGCCCACAGCTGGACACAGGACGCCAGATGTGGCCTCCCCAGTGCTGAATAGAGGGGCAGGATCACTGCCCTCCATCTGCTGGCAACACTCCTACCGATGTAGCCCGGGATGCCGGTCGCCTTCTTGGCACCAAGGACACACTGCTGCCTCCTGTTCAGCTTCTTGTCCCCTGTCCCCGCCCAGGTCCTTTTCTGCAGAGCTGCTGCCTAGGCCGTCGCCCCCGGCCTGCACCGGTGCAGGGGATTGCTCCCTCCTCATAGATTTCATAGACATCAGGGCTGGAAGGGACCTCGGAAGATCATCGAGTTCAGCCCCCTGCCCAAAGGGCAGGAAGTCAGCTGGGGTCATAGGATCCCGGCAAGATAAGCATCCTCGGTGCAGGACTTTGCACTTGTCCTTGTTGAACCTCATGAGATTTCTTGTGGCCCAATCCTGCAATTTAGAGGATTGGGTCAAATATCTTTAGCCCAATTATTGGCCCAATTAACACCATTTATGGAAGCAGGATGTTGGCTGCTTTCTCTGTGGCAGGTTCGGGTGTGATGCCTTGTGGTACATCAGCGTTGACGGCAGTTTTATGAAGAGTTTAGATGATGGTTTGTCTGGGCTGGTTTAGACAGGGCTGGTCCCGTCTCAGGCAGGGGGTTCAACTAGATGCAACCTTTGGGGGTCCCTTCCAGCCCCGCTTCTCTAGGATTTCTATGGCAGGAACCAGATATCAAAACTGCAAACCATATCTGGAGTTTCTTGCCACTCGGGACAAAAGCAACATAACCAGACCTGGAGGATCTGGTGCCGTCGCTGCCTTGAAAGGCTCCCATCACAGTCCTGGATACCTTTACCCTCCAACCATGTCCAAGGCAGGGCCGTGTCAACATGCACATGGGGAAGAAAGGCCTGAAAAGGCTAAGCAACTGGCCCAAGGTCCCAAGGGAAAGGCAGTGGCAGAGCAGGAGCTTAGACTCTGGCACCCGCAATCCTATGCTAGGTCCCTAAAGCCTGGACAGCCCCCGCTTCCTCCGCTTCCCGTGAAACGGTGCATGTAGATGCATTTCTGCCCCACGGCAAGGCAGAGGTAATGACAGTGGCGGCAGTCGTTACGTACCCAAGCCTCTGCGAGGCAGGTGTCTTGTCCTACCCGCAACCGCGGAAAGCAGAGTACGTTCTGAATCAACCCCCTTTCCTCGCATCTCTCCGCCTTGCCCTCACCCTCCTACGCACGCTTATTCACATGCATCTCGTGCTCCCAGCGCTCGTCTCCCCGACACGCAAACTCCAGCAACGAGACAACTAAGGTGACAGCAAGCAGCAGCCTCCCGGCTCAGCGCTGCGTCTGCGGCTCAGGGCCAGCGCCGCGACTTGGGCAGCCGTGCCAAATGGAGACGGCAAGAGGGAGCGGATTCCTGCTTTTCTTGCAATATCATTAATGGGATACTGAAATGCGATTAAATTGGCTTTTTTATTTTTCTCCTGTTAAACGCCAGATTGTTTAGACTACGAATTCCCAGGCAGGAGACCAACTAGGCACGGTGAACAGAGGAACACTTGGATTCAGTTTGAATGCTATATCCTTTCCTAGTCGTTCATCCGTGACTTCTTCTGATAACCGAACTGCTCTCCCTTTGGTTTCAGGGAATTCAGCGATATCCCTGAGCTCAGACCAGACGCCTGAAATGGGCAGGCAGACAGGAGTCACCAGCCCTTCAGTTAAACCCACGGAGCCAGGACTCCCTGGTGATCTTACAACAACCTTATTTGCTTCCCAGAGAGACGGCCGGCCATCTCTGCCGGGGACCCTTATGCCGACTGGTAGCAGCCCCCCTCAAACGTGTCATGACCGGGGTGCCGGCTAACCCAGAAGCAGCATAATCGCATCCCCCTCGTGCCTTGTGCAGGCTAACAAGCCCTGCCATGCGATGCAGCCAGTTAGCCTGCCCGCCCACGCTAGTTAGCCTGCCCGCAGCGCTGTACTGTGCTATGTTGCTTCTGGTTTAGGAGACAGCAGGGATGGAGCAAGCTGGAGAGTCCCACTGCCACGCACGGAGGTTTCCTGCCCAGCCGTGGCCACCAGCACAGACCCACTCTCGAAAGGTGCAATCTCTGCGGAAAACCCTCCACCGTGAGACGTGTAGCGGAGACTCATTCAAGTACCCATCCCATATTGCTTTTCTATTGTTTCCTCTCTCCCTTTAATAAAGGACTGCATCCCTCGCTGAGACTACGCTGCTTGCCTTCAGAGCCGGTAGTCTGCACAAGGACGCCACGTGACTGGAAAAGCAGGAGCGATAGCCCAGACCTGGCATTAACAGACCTGCAGTTAAGATGTAGCCGACCACTTCTCGTCTCTCCACACCAGGCGCTCCCAGTCATTTGGTGCATCAAATTACTAGGTGCCCGACCTCTCACCAAACCTCACACCTGGAAATTATAGGTGCCATCCGTCGGTGCTTCCTCAAGCCAAACAAGCCGCCCCGCAGCAAAGCACTGCAGGCTGAAGCGTGTGGCCAGGCTGGGCCGAGCCCTTCTGTTAAACAGGAGGGTAGCTTCAAGGCAGACTTATATGCAAGCTGCAAGTTTCCTAGATCTAACAGCTCCAAACAGCACAGCCCTCTTCTTTCCCCCGCTCCGGATTTTGGGGGATGTATGCTGTGTGGATGCGATTCAGCTGCCATTCGGTTTCTTACATGCTGGGTCAGGGGCTGCGAGCACTTCTGCAGACAAGGTACCACGCTTCAGCATTTCACGATCTCGCAGGGCCAGGATGGTTTTGCTTTCTTGCTTTCCCAGTGCTTGCTCTGCACACACTCTAGCTACCAGGTTGCCTCCCATGGGAATCGCTCCATCATTGGACTGCTTTAATTTCTGCACCCAGGAGCTGGCACGTGGCCGGTGCCCTGTGTGAGTCCTGGGATCACGTATTTGGTCATTGCACCCCAACCCTTACACCCTCTCCAGTGGTTTTGGTGCTGGAGGGATAGCCCGTCACCAAGTGCAAACATCCCGTCCTCGCCGCTCCCCGCAGACCCCCGCAATCACCTTCACACTTGCCTTGGGCAATGCCAGCCATGCCTGGTGCCCTGCTCCCACAGCCCAGGGGCTCTCTTGGGATTTCATTAAAACCCTCTGCAGCAGCAGGACGTGGGCTGCCGCGACTTACATTAAAAACCTCTGCAGCAGCAGGACGTGGGCTGCCGCGATCCCCCTGCTTTCTGCGGGGCAGGTTCGGGTGCGATGTCTTGTGTCAGGGCTGATGGTAGTTTTACCAAGAGTTCAGATGATGGTTTGTCTGGGCTGGTTTGGACGGGGCCGAACCTGCCTCTAGCAGGGCTCGGACTAGATGCCACCCCGCAGCTCCCTGCCAGCCTCACTTCTCTGTGATTTTACGATCGTACGACTGGGTTTAGGAGGTTGCGCTCTTTAGGGCACGTTGTTCCATGCACCGCCTGGGAAAGGAAGAGGCGACTTGCGAGGACTCCTTGCTTGCAGAGCTAACCCACCTGGGTTGAGAAAGAGAACTAGCCACGGAGCTCGGGCCACTGCAGCCACGCGGTCACAGACCGGCTTCAGGGTTCTGGCGAACTCCCCCCTCACCTGCGCTTCTCTCTCCCAGGCCCGCGCAGGCTCCTACAGACCCAGCGGCAGAGCAAAACGGGCACCAGAGACACACAGGCAAAAAAAATATAACCCTTCCCGGCCTGCGGGACCACGTTGCCTGGAGCAGAGCGCCCCCAAGTATGCTGCAACCCTGCTCTGGGTCCCCGTGCACCGTGGCCTCTACCCCAGGGCCATGGGGGTGGGTTTGGGGCAGAGGACACTTCGGGTGCTTGAGCACAGCCAGAAAAGGTTGCTCCCCATACTTAGCGACCGGCTGGGCCACGGGCGGCTCCGTTTCCCCTCGGTTATAGTCTCTGCTGCTCATTAGCTGCCAAACGTGCTCTCAGCTGTCACCATTGATTAGATGCCTAGCTGCACTGCCTCAGACGCGCCGAGGGACCCGGCGTTTCCCGCGCGGTTCACAAGGACAAAGAAAGGGCTCGCGCCCGACGCCCCCCGGCTCTGGGAAAGTTTGGATTTGGGACTTCCGAGGATTTCCGTGGGGGGATGCCTTTCACCGGACTGTCTGCATGGTTGGGAGAGACTTAGACGAGCATTTCAGTGCAAGGCATTCGCCTTCACATCGTGCCGCCCTGCAGAATAACACCGCGGCGTTCAAATGCTTGCTGAAGTCTCTCCCAACCGCGCAGCCGGTCCAATGCAAGATATCACCCGCTGAAGTCCTTACCTCTCGTTTCCTGGACCGCCGTAGCTACATCACTCCAACGTGGCCAGACTCAGATTTGCTGCCCAATTCACGGCCAACAAATTGAGACTGCAGCCTGTTTGCAAGTCAGCTGAGAACTAGGAGCATTAGGAACCACTGCTTCCTTTACACCCCGCTGGACCTCATCTACTGCCCCAGGTCCACGTCACGCGGACGTGGATTCCACCTTCACCTGCACCATCTGGGCTCGCCCAAGAGCCGGCAACTCCGGCCGTGGGGAACAGGCTCCCGTGTCCCCTTTCACCACGCCACCCATGCGCTCTCCCAGTCCAAGGTGCCTCGCGTGCTTTGGCTCACCCCATCAGTGCTAGAACCATCAAATCCATAGAAAACGAGGGTGTGAAGGGAGCTCAGGGGGCAGCATCTAGTGCACCCCCTGCTCCAAGCAGGACCAGCCCCAGCTACATCATCCCAGACAAGGATTTGTCTACCCTGGTCTTCAAAACCTCCAGGGATGGAGATTACACCACCTCTCTGGGTAACCTGCTCCAGTACTTCACCACCCATCCTAGCAAGAGAGATTTTCCTAATATCCAACCTCAACTCCCCCACTGCTCTGGGTACCTGTTCTAGTGTTTTACTACCCTCCTAGTGAGAGGTTTTCCTAATATCCAACCTCAGCTTCTCTTGCTGCAGCGTGAGCCCATTGCTCCTTGTCCTGCCATCTGCCCCCACTGAGACCAGCCCAGCTCCATCCTCTTTGCAGCCCCCCTGCAGGGAGGTGAAGGCTGCTATTCAATCCCCCTCGGTCTTCTCTTCTCCAGACTTAATAAGCCCAGTTCCCTCGGTCTCTCCTCCTCTGCCAGGGCAGTTCTTCTTCATGACAAACACTGGGGCCCTCTTGGTGAGAAGTGCCTTTGCTTCCCATACCCGTAAGCAAACCCCAGAAGCCGACAAACACACGCCAGCGGGGCCCTGGCAGGTGGCGCCTCCGTCGAGCCGTCCGGCCAAGTCAATCGCTCCACAGACAAAAGTTTTGCTTCGTTTCCATCATGCGACACCCGTGAAGCGGCTCCGTGCTGGACCGCGGCCGCTCCTTCGCTCCTATTGACGCCGCGCTCGGCCCCCAAAACAACGCCCGCGCCTGCCTGACAGCCTCACAATACACCCCGTGGCCTAAGACTCGTCTTGGTTGCTCGCAGCGCGATCATTACATAATGCCTAATCTTCACGGCCAAAGCCCCATAACCTTCTCCTGACATTGTAACAGGAAGTCAAATCCCTTTCCCATCAAAGGGCCGTGGCATTAATCCATCTACCAGGCAAGAGCCATCAGCGGGGGCCGGCCAGCTTCCTTGCTGCTTTTGATTTTAAAAGGCCGTGTAAAGACCCCGACCGAGATGCAGCTAAAATCCAATTTGATACACAAGTTCATTACTTCCTAGGGTGGGCTTAATGACATCCAGCTCTTCCTTTGTCAGCACTTTCAACCCAGCCTTTCCCCCCCGCTCCCCATTGCAGAAGCTCCTGCAGATCCCGACGCCAGAAGGGAGGCTCGGGGGGGGGTTTTCCACTCCTCTGCCAGGCGATAGCCTTTTGGGGACAGTGCCGTAGCTGGACTCGATCCCAAGAGATCTTTAGGGGTCCCAAGGTGTTTGTTATCGCTGCAGCCTTGAGCATCAGTCTGTCAGGACGTCCCATCTTTGCTCGGACACGTACAGCTGGGCTGTTTGCAGTGGGGGCAGATGACAGGACAAGGAGCAATGGGCTCAGGCTGCAGCAAGGGAAGTTGAGGTTGGATATTAGGAAAGACTCCCTCACTAGGAGGGTGGTGAAGCACTGGAATGAGTACCCAGAGCAGTGGTGGAGTCTCCATCCTTGGAGGTGTTTAAGACCTGGCTGGACAAAGCCTTGATGTAGCTGGGGCTGGTCCTGCTTGGAGCAGGGGTTGGACTAGATGTGACCTCCTGAGCTCCCTTCGACCCTCATTTTCAATGATCTTTCTATGGACCTGGAGAAGCCACCTCACCTCCGCTCCAAGTTAAGGTCCCCACTGGCGTGTGCATCTCACCACGTTGTTTTGAGCACCTGACCTAAGCCTAGAAAGCACTTTGGGCTCCGAGTCCATCGATGCGTCGTGCCATGCAGCGCCCAAGATGAGACCCTTGGAAAGCGGGGTGCCTAGCAGAAAACATCTCCCCCGCTCCCGAACATTTCTATCAAAATGCAGCCAGAACCACTGCGTTTACCAAGTCTGTGGTGGGGCGGGCAGGGAGGTCTGGGGTTTTGGTCGGAGACCGCCCCCACCGCCTAATTAAGCCCTTCGCCATCAGCCGTTAAATGTCACAGCTGTCAGCGCACATCAGACTGAAACGCGATCTTCTTGGCCTGTTTGTCAGCGGAGATATAAAGATTTCCTAAAGAAAAGGAGAAATAAAAGGAAGGCAGGGAAGCCGCAGGCACGGGCCACGGCTCTGGGTCAGACCGAACGGTTATACACCCCAAGACAACGAGACTTTTCCTTGCGCTCATGTGGGCATACCTGGGTGTTAAGGATTTATATTCCAGCCCCGTTGCAGCGGTGAGGGCTAAATCAAGCTAACTGCCACTCCAGCTCCGTGCCCCATGCCTCTTTGGATGAGAGTCAAAGCCCTGGAAAAATCAGACCCGGGATAAACCCATCTGATTTTAGTTGCAAGAGCTTCAGGGTGTGCGTTCGTAGAAATCGTAGTGCAAGGGGGCCGTGACTAGCCGGAGTCGGTGCCCCCAGCCCACAACGGGTGGCATCACGACGTGGAAGAAGCTCTTAACTTCTCCCACCGGCAGAATCACACGTGTATTTCTGCGGGGACCTTGCGTGGTGGATCTGGACCCTCCGTTCTGCTCCCCTTTCACACGCGCGAGTTTGGGACATAACGGACAGGTGAAATTCGTGGTTAGTCGTGGAAATCACTGCTGGGGATGAGCATCAGAGCTGCCACGTACCGGGGCAGACCCAGGTCCATCTTGTACTTCTATTGCAACCCTCGTAGCCAAAGCACCTGGTTGGTATTGCCCCAGCTAGAGAGACCGTCCCTCTCTCGGGGGACGACCCCTCTGAAGGGGCCTGCCTGAAAAACCAACCACCGATTCAACAGCATAGGAGACTCAAGAAACATAACCCTGGGAACGTGAACTCCTGTATTTCCTTGCATACAACATGCAACTCCACCCCACCAAAAAAAATCCAGCGGTTGGAAATTGGAGTTGACATTATTTGTGATAAATACGGTAAGAGCAGGCTGCCGACCAGGCTGAAGCTGGAAGCGAAACTTGCAGTGATCCCCGGGGTCAGCACAGCTCAGCTCCCTGCTGCTAAAGAGAGGAACACGTCTCCTTGCAGAGACAAGGTGCGTGCTATATTCGGAGGGCGCGTTGTATGCGAGAGAACACGGTACCACGTGCTTGGCCACTGATTTACGACTGGAGGTGGACTCCGGACCAGAACGGGGTCAAGGAAAGGGAACACACCAGGCCCTCCAGCTTTACATCCCACACGTGGCGGTGAGCCCCGAGTCATCGTTTCCTGCCCTTCCTCGGCCACAGCGGTGTCTGCAATCAAAGAGCTGGAGGTGATGCCGCGCGTGTCCCCTGGATCTGGCTTGCACAGATGAAAAGAAGAACCCCCCTGGACACCCCGATCCTTCGCGCAGCAAAAGGTATTAAGATCTAGGTCCAAAACTATCCCCATGAGCCTGGCTCTTCACTCTGAATACTTCTACCATGCTGAGGGCTGGTGGGTCCCCCTGCTAGTCGCTGGATGTCCTGTCGAGTCCAACCCCGGCCTGAGGCAGGATCAGCCCTGTTCAACCATCCCACACAAACCCATCGTCTCGACTCTACGAAGACTCCCGTCAACCCTGACGTAACGCGGACATCCCAGCCTAACCTGCCACGGGGTGCCCCCCACCCCCTTGTTTCTGCTATACGTGTCAGGGGCGTTTTAAGCCTCCCCAGAGGCGCCGGGTGTTGGCTGCAATCAAGACTGGGGATTTAACCGGGATGTGCCCATGCTCCTGATGGGAGCAGCACTGGGGGTTCCCGGTTAGAGGGTCTTGCCCCTCTGCTCAGGGTCAGACTGATGCCTTATCTGAGGCCAAGGAGGAGTTTTACCCCATGGTCAGATTGGTATGGACTGGGGGGTTTGCCTGCTTCTGTAGCGGGGTGCGTGGCCCCGACCCAGCACCCCCAAGTGTATAGCAACAACTTTTTACAGAAGGGGGACGTTGGTTGGCCCGGTCCCCCTGCTTTCCCTGCGGCAGGTCGGGGTGTCAGGTCTCTGGTGTGGGTAGTTTCATGCAGTGTAGATGATGGTTGTCTGGGCTGGTTTGGACGGGGCTGATCCTGCCTCAAGCAGGGGTTGGACTAGACGCGAGCTAGTCCGGCCCCACTTCTCTATGACACTGTCCTCACACTGCTTCAGCTCTGAGGACACTGGGATAACACACGCACGCATCAAATCCAGCTTCAAAAGAAGAGAGAAGATCCAACTTCTTCCCCTCTTATCAGCCTCCGCGGCTCCGGATCCCAACTTCACAGCCTGTTTGCTTGGGCATAATTGCCTTGAGACTCCCATCGTCTGCAAAGCAGCCGAGGAAACGATAACACAAGTGGGCTAAAGAGAGGCTAGTATCTGCAAGGAAGCAGTGGCTGGCCGGGCTGACCCTAGGCTGGCTCTGCATTTTCTTTCATGCCTCACGTCATCAAGACGGCGCGTCTTAGACAAGCACAAAGCCCAGCGAATGTACTGCCCTTTTGCCCGGTTCCCGAAACTGCTAGGACGGCACGAGCACTTTGAGGTCTTCTACAACTTCGTCCTTTAATTAGCATGAATTCAAACGTAGCTTCGCTCTTCGTAACCCCCCCACGCCTTGAAAATAAAACGCCGACAGCAATTCAACCAGAAAGGACGTGGCCTTAAAAAGTCTTAGCGCTGGTTTTTAAGCACTCGTGACCAAGTGCGTTTCCAGGCAAACTAGATCCTCTTTCTAATTAGCAACTCTTTGTCTACTGGCGTTTCGTACGGCAGGTCCTGTCACCCAGCAATAAACTACCGTCCCGTACTGGCATGTCTGGCACTTCGGAGTAAGGATTAGTTGAGCTGCAGTTCTCGCTGACCCACCAGAAATCGGCCGGAGCTGCTCTGCTTTGAGAGAGATTGCAGATTATAAGCACATCATCACGCCTTGATTTCAGCTGATCGATGCCCAGGCAGTGCGAGAGCCCTCTCTGTTTGTACAGGGCCTGGCGCAATTCCTCCTGGCCCTTCAGACACTAACAAGATCCCCACACGGGAAACAGCAATACCACGAGACAGACGGCCCCTGCCATGTTACCAAATCAAGATTCATTTAAAACGCAGGCTTCAATCTTTGTGTGAACAGTAGATTCGGTGTTGGCAACATCTGAACGCAAAGTATTTCTAAAATCTGCTCCTCTGCCTTTCCACCCTGACTGAGGAAGAACAATTAGCTTTCTATTAATAGCACTAACGGGCTCACACCGACTGGGCACTGCAAGCTGCGCTCCGAAATCTGCAGAACCAGCTGCAACCCGGAAAACCCAGGGATTGCAATGGCCGTGCCCGGCCCCAGGAGCCCACATGCAAACGGGGTGCGAGACTGGTCCCTTAGCCTGTCACGATGCAGGTGGGTGCAGCACCTCCACACGCGACGGGCCTGCGCCCACTGGCATCCGCTGCTGTCTATTTGCGCTATTCCTCCCAGCTACCGGCCTCGGGAAATTCATCCATCACCAGCTTCCCCTGCGATGCTGGCCTGGGCATATCAACGATCTTCTCCTCTGCGGTCGGTGAGATTTGCTGCATTGACACGTCAGGAAGAGGCGGCAGGGTTGCACAGAGAAAAATTCCTGTTGGGACACGGATTGTGCTCCAAGACGCCGGGGCCGGTGCGCGAGAGGGGGTAATGGTGAAAGGAGGAACGGGTAGGCTGGCCTGATGAAAAGGGCTGCTAAATGTTCATGGGAGGAGAAGAGTTACTGAGAGCACGCAGTCCAGCTTGCTCCTTGGCCACCGGCCATGAGCCAAGGCAGAGAGAGAAAGGAAGAGAGCATGGAGGACAGGCGTGGATTCAAAGTCACCGCCGCCAACTCGTGCCCTTTGCAAAGTCACCCCCCAGCTCCGTGCCCCCTCGGCGAAGCCAAGGGAGTCCTGCTTTTGCTCACCCCGTCTCTCGCCGAGACGTGGCACCTTGTTGAAATGCAATTTTAAATTCGGGTTTGACCTAGTCTCGAGGAAGAATAGTTGGCCGGCTGCCCGGGGACGGGAGAAAAAGGACAGAAGTGGGGGTGGGGAGGGGAGGCTGGGATTTTACGATACTCTGAGGAGCGGGAAGGGCATCCCTACCCGAGGAACATGGGCGGCCGTGCACCCGGGCACGGTCAGACCGCGCCGGGGAAGCAGCTGTTACTCGCTGCTGGGTTTAGGGCGACATTTATGGCCATTTATAGGGTCAGAAGACAAGAAGGCTCCTGCAACAAAGGATCGTAAATGCTTACACTTAGCCCAAGACAGCAAACGTTCAGAAGTAGCTGCTAAAAGCTTCAGCTAGCACTACCCAACGAAAGGCCCCCAAAAGATGACCTGCTATTGTTCAGTAATTCAACGATTCAAGTTGCTATCTCCGAACACGCTGTGTTAACGGCCTTTTGAAAGGCTATTAGGATTCGACAGGGCACAGGAAGCCGCAGGCAAAGAAAACAAGAGCGAACCGTTGTAAGGCAGAGGAATCGGAGAAATAGGGCTGGCAGGGACCTGCCGAGGTTGCATCCAGCCCAAGCCCTGCCGGAGGCAGGATCAGGCCTGTCCAAACCAGCCCAGACAAAACATCACCTAAACCCTGTGTGAAACGACCGTCAGCCCTGACACAACGTGCCCGACCCTGCCCCAGGGAAAGCAGAGGGACCGCAGCAGCCAGCGTCCTGCTGCTGCAAAGGCTTTTAATATATGCTGCAGAGAGCCCAGGCCAACGCCGCAGAAAAAGACAACCCCCCCCCAGTCCAGACCAGTCTGACCATGGGATAAAATCCCTGCCTGCCCCAGTGCAGCGTGGGGCTGAGCCTGAGTGCGGGGGCAAGACCCTCCAGCCAGGACCCTGCGGTGTTGGTGCCAGCAGGAGCACTGGCACAGCCCAGCCTGGGCTGCAGCACCCAGCACTGCAGGGGGGGCGGCTTAAAAACCCCCCTGACACGTGAGTTATTTCCTACGCTGTGCCTCATTTAGTGCCGACACTGAAGTTCAGAGTTTTGCATGCATGCAAAACTGCTTGGGATGCACGGCTTTCACTGTGGAGAAAGAAAAATCTCTTTGGGAAACCAACACACCACAGCGAAAACAAAACAATTTCCTAATTCAGTCCTTCAGCCCCCATCCGGGCGCTGCCTGGCCAGCCGGGGAAGCTAGCCTGAATCAAAAGCAATGCCGGGAGTGAACTTCGGGCCACGTGCCATGCAGTCAAGTGCATCGAGGGATGGAGGGGAGCAGGAGCCAGGTTCTTCGCTAGCCGAGATGGAGACAAACGTGCTGCTTAATCCCATGCCGGCTCATCCACAGGTGAAGGGCAAAGCCGTGACTCAGACTCCTGCCAGGAAGGGCTGAGGGCCTGCTTGGCCGATCCCAAACTGACCGTGGACTGGACTGCCTGAGCACCCAGCATACGAGGTGCAAATTCTTCTACCCGCAGCCGGTCGGAGCGCGATGCTTTGCATTGTCCCTGAGCCTCTGTCGTCAAAGAGCCCAGCTGCTCCGAAACAGGTGGATTCCCACTGCTGGAAGCGAGGGGACCGCGCCACCTGTCAGCTTCCTGACACCGTGTGATTTATCTGCACTGCTGCATGAAGAGGGATGGGAGGGAACCTCCTTCTCCGGGATCCCCAGAGACCCTGGGGCATGCTCCGAGCTGGCGCCCATGCACTGCATTGGCAGGAGCATTGCCAGCAGATGGAGGGCAGTGATTCCTCCCCTTGATTCAGCACTGGGGAGGCCACATCTGGAGTTCTGTGTCCAGCTGTGGGCCCCCCACTACAGAAAGGATGTGGACAGATTGGAGAGAGTCCAGGGGAGGGGAACGAAAATGGTTGTGGGGCTGGGGGACAGGACTGGTGAGGAGAGGCTGAGGGACCTGGGCTGATTGAGTCTGCAGAAGAGAAGACGGAGGGGGATTGAATTGCAGCCTTCACCTCCCTGCAGGGGGGCTGCACAGAGGATGGAGCTGGGCTGGTCTCAGCGGGGGCAGATGGCAGGACAAGGAGCAATGGGCTCAAGTTGCAGCAAGAGAAGCTGAGGTTGGATATTAGGAAAACCTCTCACGAGGAGGGTAGTAAAACACTAGAACAGGTACCCAGAGCGGTGGGGGAGTCTCCATCCTTGGAGGTTTTGAAGACCTGGTTAGACAAATCCTCGTCTAGGATGATGTAGTTGGGGCTGGTCCTGCTTGGAGCACGGGGGTGAACTACATAGTTTCATAGCTGGTCGGGTCGGAAGGGACCTGAGCAGATCATCAAGTCCGACACCCTGCTGTGGCAGGAAAGAGCACTGGGGTCAAACGACCCTGGCGAGGTGTTCATCCAGCCTCCTTTTGAAGCCCCCCAGGGTAGGAGCCAGCACCACTTCCCTTGGAAGTTGGTTCCAGATCCTAGCCGCCCTGACAGTGAAATAGCGTCTCCTGATGTCTAGTCTGAATCTCCCCTCTGCCAGCTTGTGACTATTATTTCTAGTCACTCCTGGCAGTGCTCGGGGGAACAGGGACTCCCCCAATACCTGCTGGTCCCCCCTGGTCAGTTTATAGATGGCCACTAGATCCCTCTCAGCCTTCTCTTGTGGAGGCTGAACAGGTTCAGGTCCCGTCGCCTCTCCTCGTAGGGCCTGCCCTGCTGCCCCTGACCATGCGGGTGGCCTCCTCTGGCCCCTCTCCATGCTGCCCACATCCCTCCCGATGTGCGGCGCCCAGACCTGGATGCAGTACTCCAGCTGCGGCCTGACCAGTG